>NW_021825052.1:10000-16931 GCF_006345805.1 Octopus sinensis | reverse complement strand
TATATTATATATAATATATATATATATATATATATATATATTATATATAATATATATATATGTATATATATATATATATATCCATCTGCCAGCTTCACAGAAAAACATTGTAGGAACAGATTATAACACCTCCCAATATTTTCTGCGCATTTACACTTTATTCGAAACCTAGTGGTTGCAAAGCTAGCGAGTTAGCCATACAGCTATTTTTGAAAATATTTTAAGCGTGATTTTATATAAGATCACGCACGTTCGCGCACGCATACATA
The DNA here is from genome assembly GCF_006345805.1 of Octopus sinensis. Taxonomy (NCBI): domain Eukaryota; kingdom Metazoa; phylum Mollusca; class Cephalopoda; order Octopoda; family Octopodidae; genus Octopus; species Octopus sinensis. The sequence goes on along the minus strand of NW_021825052.1, from coordinate 16,662 downwards.
TGGGCGTACGTAGTTGAATGATATTTCATGAAATTCATGTACGATCAAACTCACATTTCACGAAGTTAAATATATTAAGAGAAATCAGTTTACCTGACAGAGTAGACTACAGGTGTTCAAAATTTTGGAGGAAGCGTTCAGGCTGTTGTGACGAACCTGTAAACATAGAACAAACTTATTAAATCTTGTAATCGAAATTATGAACATGGCAGCTTATACATGATAAGATATTTAATTGAAAACAAATTGTATTTGATATGAATTAAAAAAGTATAATTTTTAAAGGTGTGTCATTAATATCAAGAGCCTAGCAACTTCTTGAACAATCTAATGAAACACGTTTGGAATATATTTCGTCTAAGAGATAGAAAACAAAGTTTAGTACGTGACGTGCAAGCCTGTCTATATTGGTTAAGAGGCACGTTTACCACCATGTAGTTTCGGGCGCAGTCTCATGGTATGGTAGTTTAGGCAAGTATTTCTAGTATAACACCGGATCAGCCAATGCATTTTGTGTGAATTTGGCTGACGTAAACTGTGTGAAAGTCATTTGGTGTGTATGTGGGAAAATAGAATGTTACAAATTTTAACTCTTCTCCCTAAAAAATGGAGGCTGGATCTATGCAATGTCTATAGGTTTCCAGTACTAGTTACTTATTCTAGGGAACTATATCTGGGAACATAATGAATTACCTCCGAGCACTCAGAAACAGCTGTCGGACTTGTAACACCATACCTTTCCACTTAATCTGTGTTTGTACTGTGTGTAAGTTTGCTATATATATATATATATATATATATTATTATATATATATTATATATAATATATATATATATTTGCTATATATATATATATATATATATATATATATATATGTATATATATATATATATATATGTATATCTATATGTATATATATATGTATATGTATATATATATATGTATATATATATATATATATATATATATATATATATATATATATATATCACAATCAAGGAACGGCCATAATAGGCCATTCACCCCTAGAAATAACAGCCAAAGCTTCAACCGCAAATAACCTCATTCCGTAAACCAGGAGAAAATTAAAAAACATAGGCCACTAGGCCGCTGGTGGCAAAACAATTCTACAAAATTTTTTGCCACCCTATATTGATTAATTATGAATTTGTAGCTCTAAAAAAATTTATAGTTTTCTTAACGTGTCTGATTTCTTATGGTATCAATACTATGTGTGTGCGTGTATGTGAGTGCATACGTGCATATGGATATACTTGCATCACCATTTTGCGCGCATGAATGAAATATATTTTATTCACCCCTGTCCATTAGGAAATCTACTTAGACTTCCGCTGTGTAGTAAATCGCAGGAATGCGGTATATTTGTTAGTTTAATACCTTCGAGTTGAAGTTGAAACATGTTAAGTTGGGTCTCAATGTCCAACATCTATCATATGATACTTATTATCAAAACAAAAAAAAGTCAATGTCTTTGCAATACCAAATAATTGAAATATCATTTTAATTTCGAAATGCTTTAAAAATGTTACGCTGTATATTCAAGTACAAAGAAAAATGTCTAATTCAGAAAATCACCAAGGAAATAGATATGAAGGCCCACAAAAATGGAAAAAGATAATGTAATGAAAATATAGATTTCAAGCTGCATAAACGAACATTTCAATAGCTAAAGATAACTTTGTCTACCATATATGTTAAATGATACAGCAAACGAAGAACAGAAAAAAAAATAAAGAAAAGAAAAAGAAAAAGAAAAAAGAAAAACCTAGAAAAACCTTCCATAATTACAATCATATTTCTTTATCTTTCTTGTAACGAGTATTTCAACATATTCGTGGCGCATTACACTAAAGAAATTGTTATTTTAAAGGACATTACTTCAATGAATAATAATAAGATACATCATTTGCATCAATTCCCTTGTGTGAAAACTGAAATGAAACAGTAAATATATACATATACCTACACAAATTACATACATACATACATACATACATACACACACACACACTCACACACACACATATATATATATATATATATATATATATATACAAACTTACATACGTACATATGCACGCATATATATAAATACATACATACATATACACAGAGATGTATATATGTATACGTACATATATGCGTATCCCCCCCCACAAACATTGAGAAACAGAGAGGGAAATAAAAAAAGTTAGAGATAGGAAGAGAGGGGAAGGCAGACTAAGAAAAATACTGTGTGTATAACAATTATTCTTACATACAGCCACACATCGACACACGCATACTCATACACACACATATACATAGACACATACAGAGACACACTCATATATACATATATATTTATTTATAATTGGTATCTTAATAGTAACTGAACGATAGCCAACTTTATAGACTTAAGAATAGATCTAAAGACAGGCAAACATTACTCCTAAAGAAAATCGAAAAAGAAGACCATGTGTATCCATAAAAATGCAACGAACTGTCGGAATGGATACGAGTATCTCTGATATTTGCATTGACAAGGATATGGTAGTCATCTTGCTTAGAGCATTAACAATCTAATTTATATCAAACATTGGCGAAACGAAAGGACTTGGCGTTGAAAGTTCTCCATCATCCACTGTGCTCACCTGATCTTGCCCCCACTGACTAGCGCTTCTTCCAGAATTTGGATAACTTTTTGATGGGAAAATATTTAATTCCGACGATGCTGATAAAAAAGGCATTCCAAGATTTTGTTGACTCTGGATTGCTTGGCTTTTAAAGTTCCATGCTAGACAAGCTACCGCTGAAATCGCAAAAGTGTACTGAAAATATGGGTGTTCCCTTTTTTACAAATTTCATACTTGACGACCTAATACCAAGTGCCTGTTACATTATATCCATATTTACAGCACATCAGTCTGTGAAGGTTTAGGACTATCTTATATTGTCTGCTCTTGTACTCCTTCTGCGCAAGGTTTTCACAACGCTAACAATGTGAGTCACGTTTTCGACCATCTTACTACTCATCCGACACCAAATCCTTGCCCTAGTGTGCAAAAAAATCTGTGTAAAATGTGTAGTATATATCTTTTTTTTTTCATTTGTATATATATATTCCATTCCACTGAGCTGGTATTCAGTGCCTCTTCCACGGCACCTATGATCAGGCTTTCAATGAGCTTTTAACGTATTTCATGATTTACATTCCATGATGCTTCTAGGCCTCTTTAAGATGTTCATTTCGCGGTGAAAGTGACCATGTAATCTAATGCGGAGTAGTATTTCTTCTCTCTCATTTGTGGTCGGAATTCATTAGTTCTCTCAACTGCATAGCTGGTAAATCCGTCTGCATTAACAGCTTACTGTTTCAGGTCTTGTTCGCTATTTACGAAATACTCTGTCCAGTTTCTTTTCTCATTGTCGTTGCACTCTCGTACGCTTATCAGGCCGCTTCCAGCCTTGCTCCTCTTCGTGTACACCTTGCATACATTAGTCTCAGGATGGCAGGCGCCATGCATTGTCTTTCGTCTTTCGGGTCCGGCTATCGAGATCCTTGATATCTGCTCGCGTCCATTTGAAAATGAATGCACTACTACTGAAATCCACAGCAACAACCAATACGTTGATATGAGTCACAAGGTTCCTTGCACTGAATTTGGACTTCAAGAGAAGAGTAGCTTCAAACATGCAGCAGTGACTTGGTCTTTTATTTCTCTGTGCAAGCTGTCGTCGACCTTCAGGATCCCATGCAGTTCTCCCATTCACTTTCCGTCTATAAATTTTATGGCTTTGCATTCTACTCAATTCTCTCGTTTCAAAGTGGGCTCACTTCACTATGAGATCCTGATTCCATTCATATGCCTTTCATGCAGATCTGTACACTCCCACACATCCCTTCTATTTCAGTTCCTGTTGTCGCAAACAGCTTTGAGTTATTATTTACATTATTTACATTACTTATATTCGACGGATATTTGTCCTCATCTTGTTTGTTGGAGCGTCTGGAATCTTGGCCTTAGGATCAACACCACGAAAACCAAAACACTATGGCTACGATATGTTGATGAGACTTTCATACACTGACCCCACCAGGAATATGTCCAAGTGCTGTTAGATCATGTGGACTTAATATCGCCATCCACACAATTCACAATGAAAAATGTAAAAGGCAATCAACTGGCATTCCTGGCCGTACTAAGTATGGATTCCGGATATCCATATACTGCAAACCGACATTTACTGGACGATACCTCAACTTCAATTCCCACCATCCATACAATGAAAAGAGAATGATTGCTCAGTTCCTAAAACATCGTGCAAATAATATAAGTTGCGATCGTGATACATACCACAAAGAAATGATCAACCTCAAAAATATACTATCCACTCCAATTATGAAGAAGAGAGATGATGAGGCCAATAAACTGTCCACAGTATGTCTATCCTATGTGAAAGGCCTCTCCGAAAAGATACAAAAGATATGCGGCCCATATGACATCAGTACAGTATTCAAGAGTAATACAACACTTCGCAAATATCTCCGAGTAAAATTCTGAATAGAAGAATATGACCAAAGACTGCGTGTCCTCCATCCCATGGAGCTGTGGTAGGTTATACAAAGGCGAAACGGGCTGCCCCCTCAAAATAAGGGTAGACGAACGTCGCAAAGCTGTGACACGAGGAGATATTGATAAAGCCGATCATGTATGGAAAAATGGAGACCACCTTCCCCCGTGGGATGAAGTTAAAATAATAGACGGATAACACCACTGGAAAATACGAAAACTAAAAGAAGCAGCACATATGCTAAGACACAACAATATCCTAAGCAGACTGAGTGAAGATATGGGCAGCATATGGGGACCGGTATTAAGGAAGGATAGAAAAATAAACCTAATATTTTTCTATCCTTCCTTAATACCGGTCCCCATGGAAAATACATTGCACTTTTCATTTTTGGTCTTATTTCTCTGAGTTCAAATCTCGCCGAATTTGTCGTTGATTTTAATCTCTCCGTGTCAATAAAATTAAAGTACCAACCAACTATTGAAGTTAATTATATCGACTAACATTCTACTCTCAAAATTGCTGGCATTGTGCAGTTGTAATAGAATTTTGAGTCGTAGAAATGTAATTTTGGGGTGACACAGTATGCTCTTCCGAAAGGACATATGAACCAAATCCAATTCACTCCGTTTATTAATTTTATTATATAAACATTGAAAACATTTTTTAAAAAAATTAAAAGAACTACAAAAGTGTCAATGTTTATATTATTATTTTCTAATTACAACCGGTTCCAATTTCATCACTAACAGAATGTCTCTAGTGAAATATTTTATTTTTAATATAGTAATATCAAAAGATACTGTGGTTCACAAAATCAAATGAGTGCCGGATAAAAAAAAAATATGCGGTATTTAGTTATTTTGTATTAATTTCGGAATATAAACCTCGTTGTGCCGTCCAATAAAATCTTTTTTTATTCTGGTGGATGTAATTGGTTCTAATTAAATTCCAGGCTCTTTAAAATTCTGTACCCCAATTCCACATTGGTGATTTAGTGCCACATGAATATAATGCGAGATAGGAACATATCTTTTATGCTATTATCGTTTACTTGTTTCAGTCATTAAACTGTAGCCATGATGGAGCATCACTTTGAAAGGTTTAGAGGAATAAGCCGGCCCCAGTTTATGTTTTTCAAGCCTGATATTTAATCTAACGGTCGCTTTTTGGAGAACCGCTAAGTGATGGGTACGTAACAAAACTACACCCCACACAATTCCCCCACATATACAAACACACATATGACGGGTTTCCCTTTCCGTTTACTGAATCTGCGTACAAAGGTTGGGGTTCCCCGAGGCTACTGGGGTTCCCAAGGTATTATGCGGCAGAACGGAGCTCAATTCCATGTGGTTCGGATCTAAAATTCTTACATTAGAGCTACCCTTGTGCCCATTTGCAAGACTTGCATTCATGTCAACGAAGGAGGATATGTGTGGTCGGTCTGTGTGTTAGAAGTAGCATGTAAATATCCCTCAGAACCCACTGCATATTCTTTAAAAGATACGAGACGAAAGGTAATACAGAATTAATAATGACTAAAAGGATAGCATGATCATATTAGGAAATACCTCGATCATCAATGTGCACCCTAAGCGCTGATACACGGTTAATCATAAGCAATTTATAACTTATTCTCTTTAGTTACGTTCTAAGTTGAAAAGACAGCTGGGCTGGTTACGATGATGATGATGATTCCGATGAAGATTACGACGATGACAATGACGACGATGAAATTTAATATCAAAATATAAATATCAGCCAAGTATCGATGTCTGTATACTCGATTAGCATCACTTCCAAAATGTGAAGTCTGTTGTTGATTGTATTAGAAATCAATGTTAAAATGTTGAAGATGGCGCGCATGAAAGAGTGATAGACAGATAGAGTAAAATAGAGTGAGATAGATGGGTGGGTAGGGAGAGAAAGTGAGAGAGTTAGAGAGAAGGGAAGAGAGAGAGAGAGAGAGAGAGAGAGAGAGAGAGACGAGCAGGGTGCGTGTACACTAAGTAATTGTAATCTTAATATATACTCTGTTTTATCATGGTGGCGAAATATATGTAAATGGCATTTTACAAATATA
>NW_021825052.1:0-5000 GCF_006345805.1 Octopus sinensis | reverse complement strand
TGTAAATTTCAGTTATAAGATATACATATTATATATATATATATATATATATATATATATATATATATATATATAACCACACAGCAACTCCCGCGCCTATATATATATATATATATATATATATAGTGGCGTCCTTTTTGTCTCGGGAGACAACGGAGTGCGCATAAAATAATGTAGTCCGGCTTTTACATTTAATGTCCAAATGCATCTCCTGCTGTGGTTGTGTAGTCCTATCCTAGACAAACACTCCCTCTGGCAGATGCCGCAAATGTAGCGTTGGCTGGCTGGCTGGCTGGTTGTAATGTCATAGTTACTTGTTGTCGCCTTTTCTTGTCTTTTCATTTCTCCTCTCTCTCTCTCTGTCACGCCTTTGTGTTCCCTGTACATATATACATATATACATATATACACACACACACACACACACACACATATATATATATTATATATATATATATATATATATATATATATATATAATACTAACACACATTTTTTGTGTGTCTGTGTTTTCCTGTATTCATTTAGGCTCATGAACCTGTATGTATACTAATCATAATGATTATATTTCTATTCATACACAATTTTAAACGTGAATCATAGAATATATCTTGAAATATGCTAATATTTGGACACGTTCTGAAAGTTTTTCCGTGTTTGTACAATTATGTTGTTTCCATATAATTTACACACACACACACGCGCGCACACACACACACACACACACACACACACACATACACACATATATATATATAGTCATGGAAACATACACTCACCCACACACATATATGTGTATATTTACCAAATGATTTCCAAATCTATAGATTTTAATAAGTCTACAATATTCTTCCAGAGATTCAATTTAAGCATATATTCTAATATTTGAGATTTTGGCTGTGATTCCATATGCAGAATTGGTAAAGTAAGTGACAAAGTGTTTTATGCATGAAAGGTGCTTAGAATCGACCGAGATTCTTTCCCATATTTTCAGCTTCAGTAAGATATACACCAGTCAAGACTAATTCCTTGTTAACAACTCCGAAAACTTAAACCCTGTACAATTCGCGTTTTATTTGTATTACATCATATTGTATAGTATAATTAGTGATACATCTTTAGGCATTCTCCATATTTTTCGTCCTTGTTTTCTCATACATTTGTTTGATTCCTTCCAAAGAATCCAGTGCACTGAGCTTAGATTTCCTTGGGGCCGGCCAGATTGGAGCAGTCTAGAATATAACGGACCGAAACTGCAACAACGATATGTGACTCAACTGACAATTGAAAGCTACGAATGACTCTTCCCTGTTTTTTTCCTATCCTCTGTTGTATTGACTAATTGACCGGATGTTTGTTGTCACCTCTTATGTTCTTGTTCCATTCTTTGTTTTGCTTTATATATACATATAGTGGCGTACATACACTTTTGGTCACCTGCACGTAAGTGTATATTATATATATATATATATATATATATACACATATATGAGAGGCATATATATATATATGTATATATATAGTGTATATATGCATATATATAGATATGTATATACATACATATAAATATCACATATATATATATATATATATACGTTTATATCTGTATCTCTCTCTCTCTCTCCTCTCTCTCTCTCTCTCTCTATATATATATATTATATATATATAATATATATATATATATAATATATATAATATATATATACATATATACATGCGCATATACACAGAGGCACATAAACACACAAACACACACACAAGTATATGTATTGTTGTGCCTGTGAATTGGACAAAATTCCAGTCAGTGGAGTAAATATGCCTATTTAATAGACTGTATTAGACACTTGCGTGTATGTGTACATACATGTACATATATAATCGTGTATTTTTGTGGATTATGTATCCGTATGATTTTTGTAATAATTTTTTACCGTTACTTCAAGGATTTATTTACCTGCAATGGAACATGAAAATGCTCAGAATTCACTTCGCATTCTGCAAACTTACACATCTTTTTCTCTCATATTCATATTGATAATACTTACTAACACAATTCGAATCACCAAATGGAGAATGTCGCGTGCATTCCAAGTATCAATGATTTGAATTCAAAATAACCCACACTATAGTTTGAACAAAAATCTAAACCGATAAAAGAAAAAAACATGATGTATATAATATTTTGCCCATGTCTCTTAGCAATAAAATATAACAGTAGAATTTTATTACATTGCTACATTAAGAAGTACAATGAAAAATAAATAATCAATTTTTTTTTCTGAATGATAGAAAAGAGAGTTGTCAAAATAGCAAATGGAGTCAAACTGTAAATTGCTTGAACAAAAGCGTGAAAAGAAAAAGCAATATATGACTATACATATAGATGTTAAAATACATATGCATATGCGTATAATACACAGAAACACAGTTTCGTGCTCAGTCTCTTTATCTCTCACACAGACACACATAAACACACACCCATATACTAATACTATAGAAAAAAACATACACGCATACATGTAATATATATATATATATATATAATATATATATATATATATATATATATATATATATATATATATATATATATAGATATATATTATATATATATGTATATATATATATATATATATATATATATATATATATATATATATATATAGATATGTATATTATATATATACATTTTTATATACCCTTACAAACGCATATATATATTGTGTCTATAAACATACATATATACAAATATATATATATATTTATATATATGTATATATATATAGATGTATGTATTTATATATATATCTATATATATATAATTATATATATATACATACATACCTACATATATATATATATATATATATATATATATATACATATACATATACATACACACACAAGTATATATAATATATATATATATATATATATATATTATATATATTTTGTGTGTGTCATAAGGTGGGAGAATCGGCCAGAAAGGAAAGAATTGTAGTCTGCTTAAGATATAACATCATACAGTATCTTTGACTGCAGCAAGAACGTATATACACATGTATAATATCAATCAGCTAGAATGAATTCAATCTACTGCTTCTTTTCACTTGAGGATCTTAAAACATTCTGAAGATATATCCCGGTTTTGTATTGAAAGCTGTTTACAAAGTGTAACGAAAAGGCTCTATAGAATATTGATCGAAGTTCAGTTTCTTTTAATGAAACATCCAAATACCCAGCCCTTCTGGCATTCCTTCAAAGAAAAGAAAAAGAAGAAAAACTATTTTATGTATTATCCCTGAAAATTTTATATAAGATTTCCAATGTTACGCTTTTTGACTCAACTATGATTATTGACAAAAAGAAATAATTTTTTTGCAGTTGAACATTTTTTCATTATTGATTTCACACATAGTAAATCACACCCCCACCTTTACGCTAATATGGGGGTCACCTAATGAATAATATGGACCTCTTTGTCATTGGGCTTTATAGAACATAACCAGGCCACGATTTTGTTCACACTTTCATATAGCCATTATTTTCTGCATTTATATCTTAGTTTCTGTAGTTTATAAAGAAGTACATATATTTTATCCCTACTTGTAATCTACTTGATTGAGAAAGAGAAAATTGAATCGCACCATATCCAGTAATCTATATATCTATATATATATATGTATACACAACACACACAAACACACACCACAAATATATATATATATAATATATATATATATATATATATAATATATATACATATGTATATATATATATATTTATATTTATATATATGTATATCTACGTATGATACATAGGTGTAAGCGTATATATATATATATTGATATAAGTATGTATACACACACACAAACACTCACGCAAATACACACACACTCAAAAACACACACACAAGAGACGTTTGCGATTAAAGTTCATAGCTCTTAAATTGATTCTGTTATTTATTAATTTTTTTTCTGTAATACATTGATACGATTCTATTGACCAAAAGAAGTTGAGATTAGATATAACCGGAACCTAGTCTTTGAATCAGTGAAGAAAAAAATACAGAACATTTGCAGTGAATATGCATGGCGTCCATGATATAAAAGAATGAACATTTACCCGAACGGAGGTCAGTCGTAGTGTGAAATTGTCTATGATAGATAAATATATGGATGAAGACAGCAACGGATATAAGCATATAAATTAAAGGAATCAATATATGACTCTCTTTCTTAGGACTGATGGAATGTAATCATACGCTAATAAGACATATACATACATATATAATATATATACATATACACACCTGCATACATACATACACACAAGCACCCCATACACTCACACACATACACACACACACGCATATGACTATACATACATATAGACATATGTGTATATATACACACGACAAGTGCGTTTATGAATGTATTCATGCAAATATATGTACATATATAAATATGGTTGTCAATCTGACTGGTAATGTATTTAACATATAAATAATAATATATAATATATATATATATATATATATATATATAATATATAGATAATTATATATATATATATATATATATATAATATACCCTATCTATATATATATATATATATATATATATTATATATATTATATATTTGGTATTATGTATGTGTATATATACATATTATACATACACACGCGCGCAAACACACAAATACACACCGAATACACACAACATATATATATATATACATATACCCCCACATATTATAATTGTAGCCATACAGCTGTATAAGCATGCACTTACAAGCTTCTTATTTACTTTTATTGTTGGAACTAACGAAACTGGTGCGCCGCCCTACAAAACTGTGACTTCCGACAAATTAATATTTATCACTTAAGCTTTTTTTTTGGTGCATTTATATTCATATGTCTAAACTTGGTGCATCAATGATCTATTGGAGTCTGATCTATTTTGCTTATGTATCGACTAAAGTGATTGGTTTTGCTTGCA
>NW_021825051.1:15000-16914 GCF_006345805.1 Octopus sinensis | reverse complement strand
ACGTTGTTCATCGATCTTTGAGATAACACAATGCTTTTTCACCTTCCATGTTTCACATCGTTCTATGTACAATACAGGGTGAGAGAAAATGTCAAATGTAATGAATGTGGGTGTATGTGGGTGTGTGCGTGTGTGTGTATATATTTGTGTTCATGTATTTGTGTCTGTGTGTGTGTGGATGTGTGTGAGCATCTAACGTCTACAATGTGTGTATATGTGTGCATTATATATATATATATGCATACATACATATATATATATTTATATATATTTCTACTGGATACATATGCATGTTTGGTGTTTATAAAAGCATGTTTCTTTCTCTCTCTTTCTTATCCTTACATATGTGAGTGTGTATATACATATGTATACACATACATGTTATATATCTATATATATACACATACATGTGTATATATATATATCTATATATATATATATATTATATATATTATAGATACATATATATACATATAAATACTTATTTGTACTACATAGGAAATGTGTTTATAAATATTTGTATGATATATATATATATAATATATATATATTATACATTTTTATATATAATACAAACACACACAATTACAATACATATATGTAGGTGGGCATGTGGGGGTGGGTTTGTGTGGCATGTGCCTCCTTGTCTTCACATTAGATGCTAGTCGTAAACAAATGTCACTGTGATACAAAAGATCTTAATTATTTGAAATCTTGTGTGGAAATCCTATCTGGCCTTGAAGAAATAATACCTTGTTTGGAAACAAGTGAGGGTTGATGACTGGAAAGGCATCCGGCCATAGTAAAATGAACCTCAACAAATCACATTTGGCCCATGCAAATATAGAAAAGTAGGCTCTAAAACAATGATGAACAATGAGGATATACTTAAGTGCAATGCTAGATTAACCGTTAAGCAAAATAAGCAGGCATTTCGGGTGTCAAAGGAAGTGGGGCACCACAGAAATAGTAAATGGTCTACAGCACTAAAGAAATCACTTTAAACTTGCCAGAATGATATTTGAGATGCCTTATCTCTACTAAGTATAAGAAGCAGAAGTGTTATGTAAGATTAATTTTGGGGATCTGATCAAAGACTTTGAATTTAAAAAAAGGGAGGAGCAAACTTATCACATTTAAATAAAGTGGAAGTATACGAAAATAAAACATTATTTTTCATTTTATGGTGAGTTTTGTTTCATTTTGAAAGATAAAATTTTGTTTTGTGGTTTGTTATTGTTTATATTTTGAATTTCAGAACAGAAATAGCGCAGTTTAATTTTCATTCGCCTAAACTTTAATTTACCCACTTTTGGTGGTTCTATGATTTGTTGGCTAGGAGGAGATGTGCCGGGAAGTTAAACACACAGACACACACACAGACACACAAGTTGAGTTTTATATATATATATAGATATATATATGAGTAAGAGGTTAGACAATCGTCTAAAGGATAATAAATATCAAATATATTACTGGAGGGATACCTATTTATATTCAAATGCTTAGTGTTACAAGGCATATTAAATGATAGGTACAAGTGGAAGTGAAGAAAAGTTTATCTAGAATTTATAAGGAAAGGAAGAAAATAGGAAAGAGATTCAGTTGATAAACATGAGTAAGATTTCTTTACTATAATCATAAGAATAGATAAATAAATAAATACAACTCCACTCTTACAATTGTTTCTATTTTGGGGCTCCAGTTTGCTACAGTTGACATCTCATACAAAAGATGAACTCCAAAGCTTCATCAGAGAGTCAGTAAGTCCATAATGGTAAGGATACAAAGTAAAAAGTTAAAAAGTGAAGTCCAAGGCTATATTCAGAAGTTGTGAGATCACATCTTTAGTAATATTATATGAGTTTTTACTGGTATAATGAATAAATTATATATATATATATATATGTATGT
>NW_021825051.1:0-10000 GCF_006345805.1 Octopus sinensis | reverse complement strand
CTTATCAAAGTGCCAAATTACAAAACTCTTAATCCCTGAATCTCTCTGTTGCTTCTGCTAAATATTAATAAATACATACATATATATATATATATATACATATGTACATGTGTGTGTGAGTTTGTGTACACAAAGCAAGAGACTTGTTGAAATAAAAAAAAACCTTTTATAATTCTCAAATATGAACTACTACCTAACAAGGTCACACGCTCCATATACCAATGGTGGATCTATCATCTATGATAAGGGAGGTAATTGTTCTTGTTCACAACAAAGTGCTCCATTTGCAGCCTCTATGGATGGGGCTTACCTTATATATGTATACATACATTATACATATATATATGTACATATATATATATATATATATATAATATATATATATAAATTAACAGAATGAGATAAAAATCCAAGACTGTGAAAGATTTCAGAACATTTATAAAGAGAAGGTCTTACAGATGTTTCCGGGATATTTTTTATATCCCTTCATTGGAGACGGTGTGAGAAAATGGTTAAGCAATGGTTATTATTAGAGAAGATATGAAATAGAGGGTGAAGTGGAGGAATGAAAACAGACATGAGATATGCAGGGACATTGTAATTGCAGTTCCATTATTGAAGCAGAATGGTATACATATAAGTTCCCTGTACCTATATGGATACCATTCTGCTTCACTAATGGAACTGCAGATGCAATATCCCTGGATATCTCACGTCTGTTTTCATTCCTCCACTTCACTCTCTATTTCATATCTTCTCTAATAATAACTATTGCTTCATGATATTCTCGCACTGTCTCCGATGAAGGGATTTATAAAATATCCTGGAAATAGCTATAAGATCTTCTATTTATGAATGTTCTGAAATCTTTCTCAGTTTTGGATTTTTATCTCATTCTGTTAATTTTTTTATATATACGCATGCTGATATATGACCTACGTTGGACTCCTCATTCGCATAATCACCAAACCTGGAGCTTAACTATAGTCTGTCCATAGCACACTTACTCAGCATTACCTGACACCTTTGGGTCTTCTTGACACCATTACCTCTCTCTTTCTCTTTATATATATATATATTCACCCCCACCCACCTGATTTTATCATGTCTAATGCGCCTACCCACTACTTGTAGTTAAAAACTTAACAGATGATTGCTGTAAGAACTTGAATCAGAAATTCAGAATCTTAAGCAATTTGTCTCTTCAAAGACACACAAACAAATCCACCCCTTCATTTGGCACAGGATACAGAGGTAAATACCCACAACACCCTGCTACATCACACCACGTTACACCATACCTATCTTCTAAGCAGGCAGAACATAGAAGCCATTCCCTCTCTCCCTGTCCTTCTCTCTCTTCTCTCTTTCTCTTTCTCTCTTTCTTTCTCTCTGCACACACACACACTCACACATACATATATATATACACACACACCCACACATATTATATATATATATATCTATATATATATACCATATATATATAAGTATATATATGTATATATATATTATTATATATATATATTTATATATATATATATAATACATATATATATATATGAGTATATTTATATATATATGCATGCATATGTATGTATACACACACATACTCATCTTTCTCTATTCTTCTTCTTCTCTTCTTCTTCTTCTTCTTCTTCTCTTTCTTTCCTCCTCTACCCTACCCACACACCTGCTAAGCTTCACTTTCAAGCACAACAACTTTAAATCCACCAAGATACCAGATTAATTAGAATTCCTCATCGGATTAATGACATTATCAAGTCCACTAATCAACGCTAATACATCAAAGTTTACATAGTAATACAATGATACAAGATTAACTTTATTGTTAGACATGACACAATCAAAGGAACGAGTATCTAGATGATGCTTGGACTGCCAGAAATAGCAACCAAATCTCCTTCATATCACATTCTACTGCCTTGTAAAAGGAAAGAAAATAACTCACTGAGATGGTCATGGTGGGGAGGTCTCCAATCATAAGTCTGTCCTATTATCAGGGCCGATCTAGTGCTAAACAGTAACAAGAGTGGAGCCTTTAAGTGATTGCTTGATGTACTAGAAATAGCACCCCCAAAGCCCCCAAATAATGCTTTGCTTGGTAGAAATGCCTTTATCTCATAGATTGGTTCAATCTCAAAGCTGACCTAGGGCTGCAATAAGAACAACAACAATAGCAAGTTATGATAAATGTAACACTTTACTCATACGTGAATGCTCAAGCTGGTTGGTAAACACCTTGGGTGGAATATCAGATGTTTTGGCAAAGCTTTTTTCATGCTGCCTATTTGGCATTATTTGTCATCAGACATTTTAATGTTTCTCTTGTTCTCTCCTTCCTTCCTTCTCTTCTTTTACACTCTTTCTTTTCCTCTCTCTCTCTCTCTCAGTTTATGTGTGGGAGCATATTTCACTTTATGCATCTGAGGAGAGGGAAAATGTTTATGTTGTGTTCAATGAATAAATATAATGTCTCTGATTCTTTCTCTCTCTCTTTTTTTCTCTCCCTCTATCTGTATGCATATATTACTGTCTTCTCCTCCTCCTCTTCACCATCATCATCATCATCATCATCATCATCATCATCAAACATCTGTTTTCCATGTTGACGTGGATTGAATGGTTTGACAGGGGCCAGCCAACTGAAGAGCTGCAGGAAATCCATCATCTGTTTCAACATGGTTTCCACAGCTGGATGTCCTTCCTAATGCCAACACAGTGTACTGGGTGCTTTTCATGTGGCATTGGCATGGGTACTTTCATGTGGCACCGACATGAGTGCTTTTAACGTGGCACAAGTATCCACAAGCCTACAAGATCAGGACCACCCAGCTAAAGAGAGATGTAGGGGGCATTCCTGTATGCAGAGACAGCCATGATTTTATATAACTTGACCTGTTCTCTCAAGCACAGCAAACCCTCAGAAGCCTCAGCCCCTTTTCATCCACTCCATGTGACCCAATGTTTGAAGATCCTTTCTCACCACTTCATCCTATTTGCATGTATAAATGGATGTTTGCCTCTAACACCAAAAAAAAAAAATTCTGTTGCCAAAAAAGGTAGAATGTTCAATCAGCCATATCAAATCACAAGCATCCAATAAAGCCATTTCTATTATCTCATTTTGCTTCATGGTTGCTAAGTTTACAGAATAGGTTCAATTTGCAGTTGAGCAACTTTGCTTTCGTTTTCTACTTTCAGTCGGTGAATATATCTGACTGGAACAATTCTAAAGGGGATAAGACTAAACATGGCAAAGTGTCAAGGTTCTTACATTGTTAGTCTGTCATACTCATTCCTTCTAAAAGTTATAATCACTTGTACTGGTGGCACGTAAAAGGCACCATTCGAGGGGGATCGTCACCAGAGTCGCCTTACTGGCACTTGTGCCAGTGTGCAGGTGACATGTAAAAAAAAAAACACGATTTTTCCGTGGCCGTTGCCAGTACCGCCTGACTGGACCTCATGCTGGTGGCATGTAAAGGCACCCACTACATTCTTGGAGTCGTTGGGGTTAGGAAGGGCATCCAGCTGTAGAAACTCTGCCAGATCAGATTGGAGCCTGGTGCAGCCATCTGGTTCACCAGTCCTCAGTCAAATTGTTGAACCCATGTTGGCATGGAAAGCGGACATTAAACAATGATGATGATGATGATGATTCAATCAATACAAGTTGCTTAAGGACATGGTTAAAAGCATACTTTTATAATACAGGTCCCCAACCTCTTATCTGGAATTACCAGAAATCTAGCAATTTTTGCAACTGGCTAGCTTTAAATTTCATGCCCTTTACTAGTTCCCCACACAGCTTTGTTTTTGTATCTGTGATGTATGCATCACATATCGCCAGTTCTTGTGTGACTGCTGGTATGTGGATGCCCTCCTCTTACAGCTAAGTAGTTATTTATCATAATTTATTATAATTTTTATTTATTACCATGTCTAGAAGGCCAACACAATGGTAGCTTGTTGGTGGAAACCTGAAAAGAAAACACACAGCATAGGGAAGAAAGCAGAGTTACTTAAGAAACTCGATAAAGGTGCTTTAGAAATGTATCTATTTGTATATGTTGCACAATTTTGTTCTATACTTTTTGTTGTTTATTTTATATTTTCGGTATATATTTAACCTACGTCCAGAAATCTGGAAAATCCAGAAATCTGGAAAATTCAGAAATCTGGAAAAATTCAATAAATCGGACCACCTCTGTTCCCAAGGTTGTCGGATAAGAGGTTCAATACCTGTATAAAATTAATACCTGTGCTGCATAGGATGTTACATAAATTTACTCAGTCACTTCCACATTTATACCAATAGTCAATTCTTCACACTGACAATTTTAAATACATAAATGTACACACACACACACACACACACACACACAAGCCTGGGTCACTTATTTCTTTGCCTATACTTAATGTAATTCTAACTTGCAATCCTGATTGTTCAGTTTCTTAGTCCTGAATATTTCCACCTCTCTCCCAGTGTATATGTTTACATCCCTGTAACTTAGTAGTTCAGCAATGGAGGCCAATAGAATAAGTACTAGGTTTTAAAAAAAAGTACTGGTATCGATTCATTTGACTAAGAATTCTTCAAGGCAGTTCTCCAGCATGGCTGTAGTCTAATGACTCAAGCAAGTAAAAGATGTATGTATATATGTATATGTATGTATATATTGATATATATGTATACATGATGTGTGTGTGTGTGTGTGCATGCGCGTGTGAGTGTGTATGTGCATGTGTCTTTGTGTTTGTGTATATGTATGCATATGTGTATGCTTATCTATACCAAGGGTTAAGTTATAACATCAAATTTGTTTCATACTCACCCCAAACCAGAAGAAATACATTCTTATATATACATATAACATATATTATATATATATATATATAATATATATATATATATATATATATATACACATATATATATATGTGTATATATATATATATGTATATATATATACATATACATATACGTATATATATATATATAATATATATATATATATACATATATATATATATATATATATATATATATGTATATATATCTGCAGGAGGCACTTATTCTGTAGAGACATTAATATATCGAACAGTTGAAGTGAACACGAAGACAATCTATCATTGGCATGTTGGCATGTAATTATCTTTTGCATATTCATGTGGTTTACAGAGTGGAAACTCCTGTCTTTTTCCATTCTTGTCCAGCAATTAAAGCTTCCTTTTTGCTTCCTTCATCTTTTAATTCTTTATTTTTCTTCTTCACACTATTTATTTTGTCTATGCCAGAATAGATAGATAGATAAGATAGCTTTTGCCAATTTAGACAATATGCATGTTGTTGGAACAGTTGGTTTTTTCACAGGCAGATGCTCCTGCAAGTCAACCATGAAGTAGGAGTGGAACAAGATTACCAGTTAGACAAAAACTGATATAGAGACAAGTATGCTGAGTGGATACTACCTTCCCCCAGGGGTGCAATGCAATAACTCTGATAATGAAATGTTATGTGCGTATGTATGTTTGTATATATGTGTATGTGCTTGCATATGTATAGATACACACACACATACACACACACACACACATATATACATATATAAGCATGGCAGGAGGATGTTAAATGATGATGCTGTTGATATGTGTGTGAACATCTTATCTATATATATATACATATATGCATGCATTTACACTCACATACATATGTACACATATGTACAAATGCACACCCACACAAATAGCAAGAGAAATTTATATATATATATATATATATATATACATATATATACACACATATATATTAAAAGTTTAAAGTCTTTGACTATTCACAGGGTGGGTGTGAGTGCATTAAATCCCTGGGAAATGTACATAATTCTCTGCACGATAGTGTATGCATGTATGTGTGTGTGTGTGTGTGTGTGTGTGTGTGTGTGTGTGTGTGATCCTGGTCTTAAAAAAGGGAAACAAGCCCCTTACAGTTCCCTATTGCCCAATCTCACTCACCTCTTATATCATCAAAGTGTTTGAAAGGGTCTGTGAGATCAAGAGTAACTGGCTTTCTGAAGAACTACAACCTTCTAAATCCCAACCAGCATAACTTTCACTGCAGCAGGGACTGCCTAACACTGCTTTTGCATCGTATCAATGATGTCCTTAAAGTTTGGGGGTTAGGTTTGAACTCTGATGTCATAGATCTTGACTTCAGCAAAGCATTCAACAAAGTCAACCACAATATCTTTCTGCCAAAGTTGTCAAATATTAGAATCTGTGGTAAACAGCTGCACTGGATTAAGTATTTCCTGGTGAACAGAACACAATATGTGCTTTGTAGTATTCACTCAAGCCCAGCAAGAGTCACCAGTGGTGTACCCGACCAGGGGACTGTTTTGGGTCCACTTCTCTTTATAATCTATATAAACAAATATTCGCAAATGATTCCAAGCTCCAGAAAATTATCAGTGTAGAAGACCGAACTGAACTCCAGTCTAATTTATATTCTGTAAGCCAACGAGTGGACAAAACCATGTTGCTAAATAAGAGAAAATTCAAATTCATGAACTTTGGGAAAAAGCATGTGCTCAAGAAATCATGTTCTCTTCTTCAGGGGAACTACTCACAGCATCCAATCTTGGCTGTAGTGCTCACATTAACAATAAAGTCGATCCTTAGAACTTTCTGGTCCAGAGAACAACATGCCATCATTCCCCTCTTCTTCTCCTTTGTATGATCAAACATATATACTGCTGTCCCATTTGGTCTCCCACACCAGACAAAACATGACGAGAACTGAGTACCCCTAGAGAGCATTCACTAAAAGAATAAAAGGCCGGACAGATCTAGATTATTGGAACTGCTTTAAAACATTGTATCTTTGTTTTCTCCAGCACCACGGTGTCTGCTGCATCATTTGCTCTATGTGGAAAATATACCACTAGCATTGCCAAAATGACCTTAACATCAGAATCAGAATTCTTCCAATGCTGGGGTCATGTGACATATCCCCTATACAATTCAGGATCACAATGCATTAATTCACTGCAACTCAACTTCTTTTCCTCAACAGGCCCTGCTTTATTTAACATCATCCCAAAACAATTCACAGAAGAAAAAGATCCAGTCACCTTCAAATGAAACTTGGACACATTCCTTCAAGGGACACCAGATAAGTCACCCATATTTGGACACATTTCAGTCAACAACAACTCCTTACTTTAATGGACAATGATACCACAAAACTTGTCTTTAAAATGACTTAAGAGATCCTACCATCTTTATTTTTAAAGTCTGGTACATATTCTATCGACCACTTATGCCAAACCTATAAGTTACAAGGATGTAACCAAACAAACAGCAGTTTTCAGGTGGTGTAGGTGGGCAAACACAAACACACGTATACATACATACGAACACACTTACACAGACACATAGACACACATGCACACACACATAGACACACACACACACACACGCGCACACACACACACATGATGCATTCAGCAAAATTTCTGTCTATCAAATTCATTCACCAAGCACTGGTCAGCCTGGGACTACAGTAGCAAATACTTGTCCAATATGCTATGCTGAACCAAAAAGCACATTGTTCAAAGTCAGCTTCTTAACCACACAGCAATGCCAGTGTACAAAACAGCCCCACAATGCTGGTGCCACAACAAAATCTACCCAGTTCACGGTAAAGTAATTGTGGACAAATAGATATAACATGGTGTTGAGACAACTCTTTTGTCTTGGCGAGGACATGACAACTCCTCTAATGCTGACACCATGATAAAATGCCATCAGTAAATTCTGTAAAGGGGTTGGTATTACGAAGGGCATCAACTTGTGGAAACCATGCAAAAGGAAAAATAAGAAAATGCTATTGAAACATGAAACTCTCTAGATGGATGCACAACCTGAAATGTCTGGATTCATGAGGCTGGAATACTTCATTAGAGTGTCTGATTGGTCAGGGTTAATTTGGGGTTAAAGAGCAGCAGCAGCAACAGCAACAGTGATAATAACAACAACAATAACTAATGCATTTTATGGTATGCACCAAGCTAGGCTGGCTTAACACAAAGTGAGTAAAATGTCTTCCCTTTGAACATGAAACTTGAGTTGCTGCCAAAAGCCATTTAAGTTACAGTATATAAAAAATTGCATATGAATATAAATGCACACAAACACACATGCACTCATATATATATACTCACACACGTGTATGCACACAGGCATATATATACATTTATATATACAGACACATATACATATATGTTTATATATACATACACACACAGTATATATATATAAGAACACATTTACACATACTTGAAGTAGTATATCTAAAAATATACAAGATAAAAATACATGTGTGTGAGCATAAGTGTGTATAAATATATATATATATATATATATATACAGACTTATGTACACACACACAAAAACACACACAAGTGCACACACGCACATACACACACACATATATATATATGCACACATATATTTATCATTATATAAGTAATCCATGGAAAGAGGATTACGTAGGGGTGTGTGTGTGTGTGTGTGTGTGTGTGTCTCGTAGTAGTTTGGTTCCGATTAGTGCTCCTTCTGCTACATGTCTCTTTGTAAGTTGTCAAACACACAAACAGCTAAAACATAGCTTTATCCCCCTCCTCCTCCTCCTGCTTCATCTGCGCAAATTGAGAAGAGAAGACAAATCGAATAAAGCAAAAATTGATAAATTCAAAGATTCACGTGCACACACACACACACAAACACCCTCACACCCTCACACGTACATGTATATACATATGTATGCATATATATATATATATGTATATATATATATCTAAGTATATATACATATATATACACACAAAAACACACATATACATGCACACACACCACATATATATATATATATTTACAGTTATGTATATATATATAGTATATATATATATATACATATACATATATATATATCATATATGTGTATATATGTATATATATACATATATACATATATATATATATATATATATATATATATATATATATACATAGACACACACACATATACATATACGTACACATGTATATATTATATATATATATATATATATAATATATATATATTATATATATAATATATATATATATATATATATGTTAATATATATATATATATACACACATATATATAACAATATAACAAAATAAGCATGTACATAACAAGTAGCAAAGTAACAAAAGTAACAAGAGGTGGAATTGTGAAATAGTGAAAGATCTTTGATGGAAAGAGAAGTGTTAATTGAATGACAGAAAGGTGGCAGCTGAACATGTGAATATTTTGTAAGTACAGCTGAGCTATGTTGACATGTACTTACAGCAGATATGCTGTAGAAGTGTGTATGCGTGTGCGTGTGTGTGTGTGACTGGAGAGGAATGATTGATTGGAAGAGAGATAAAATGAGAGAGAGAGAGAGAGAGAGAGAGAGAGAGAGAGAAAGACCGACATTGATAATGACAGAAAATATAGAGAGATAATGTGTAGGAGTTTCGTTTCTGTCTGAGTGGTGTGAAAGAACAGTGTCAAAAGGTGAAAGGTTGGAAAATATAAATGTATGGGTGTATGTACGAATATATATATATATATCTATCTGTATTTTATGTATATACATAAATACACACATATACATACATACATATATATATATATATATATATATATATATATATAATACATATACATATGTATACATACATATGTATACACATCAAGTAAATAATAATGGTTCTTCCTAGAATTTCCAAGCAGGAGTGTTCAGTTGTGTGAGTAACTGCACTACCAAACTTATTGAATTAGCCTGTAAATGGTTGTGTATACCCCTACATACCTATGTATGTATAATTGTATTATTTATGTATGTATGTATGCATGCATATGTGTGTATGTGCATACACCACA
>NW_021825050.1:5000-10000 GCF_006345805.1 Octopus sinensis | reverse complement strand
TATATATATGTATATAATATATGTATATATATATATGATATATATATATATATATATAATATATATATATATTATATATAATATATATTATATGTATATACATATGGTATCTATATATATATCAGAAATAATAAATTTCTAAATATCTCATAGCGATATGTACGGGGTGGTGGGGCGATTAGAATGGTTGTATACTGTCAATTGAACGTGACAGTAGGGGATTACACCACACTGTTTAGCCTAGGAAGCATCGACGCTTCCAGATGGCTTCGACACATTTTTTTTTCCTGTGTCCTTATATATTTACGAAGGGGGTATTTGTCTCCCCTTTGTAAATATATAAGGTCACAGGAAAAAAATTTGTCGAAGCCATCAGGAAGCGTCGATGCTTCCTAGGGCTAAACAGCGGTGGTGTAATCCCCTACTGTCACGTTAAATTGACAGTATACAACCATTCTATATACATATATATATATATATACAGTTGCGGCCAAAATGTTCAGAACGGCATTGTTTTCGTCAGAAACTAAGTATAAGTTTTTATCAAAGTAGTTTTATATTCTATAATTTTCACAGACAATAAATACGATATTAATTGTTATTGTTTGAGATTTTTGTGTAATTTGAGACGATAATACAAAAAGTTATGGATGATTAGATTTCCTGCAAAACCCATGGCGGCCAAAAATGATCAGAACGGTTGAAAAAATAACAAAATAATCAAAATGACAGAGAAACTGGAATTATTAATCACTAAATCACCCATAACTTTGTATTATGCTCTCAAATTTCACAAAAACTCAGGCAATAACAAAAATATAGTTATTTATTGTCTGTGAAAATATAGACATAAAACAATTTGATAAAAATTATATCTACTTTTCTGTTCGAAAACAATGCCGTTCTGAACATTTTGGCCGCCACTGTATATATCTGCTTCACGAATACGTGCAAACACAAAAACAGACAGGCAGGCACAGGCATATTTAAATGAGATAAACCAACAATTTCACATGGTTGTGTGTTTGCGGGTAACTTTCCTCTATTTGACTTCGTACTTCACTTGCTGGGTACGATCTCACTACGCGCTACTTTGCCTGCTGTAGTCCTGTGTAGAGTGTGCAGAAGCCTGGTACACGCGTATGTGCATATATAGAAATGCTTTTGTATAAGTGCCAGAGTGTGTGTATATGTGTGTGCAGAGCAAGCATGAATGTGTGTATATAAATATTTGTAAATATACGCATTCACATATCTATAAATATGCGTATGTATATGTATATATGTATACGTGGGTCTGGGTGGCCGTAAAGAAGTTGAAAATGCACTTGAAGTCTTTAAGTGAATTTACTCACATTTATTAGAAAAAAGCGTACTAATTTTACAAACCAGTTGTCGCCCTTTCAAGCCTATGAAAATATTGTGGGTTTTATGATACTCTTTATTCTTTTACTCTTTTACTTGTTTCAGTCATTTGACTGCGGCCATGCTGTCGCACCGCCTTTAGTCGAGCAAATCGACCCCAGGACTTATTATTTGTAAGCCCAGTACTTATTCTATCGCCTCTGTTGCCGAACCGCTAAGTTACAGGGACGTAAACCACTAGCATCGGTTGTCAAGCGATGTTGGGGGGAGAAACACAGACACACAAACATATACACACACATACATACATACATACACACACACACACACACACACACACACACATATATATATATATATATATACGAGGGGCTTCTTTCAGTTTCCGTCTACCAAATCCACTCACAAGGCTTTGGTCGACCCGAGGCTATAGTAGAAGACACTCGCCCAAGGTGCCACGCAGTGGGAATGAACCCGGAACCATGTGGTTGGTAAGCAAGCTACTTACCACACACTCACTTCTATGCCTATATATGATATTAATGTCTTGTTTTTCTTTTCGTCACTGCCGATAATAGTGTCCTATTTTCTTTTTGCTCTGCCATCTTTCTTTCTGTGTGTCAATTTCGTACGTAGTCGTGTTAGCTACATTTGGAAAAATATGTTGCTTGCGTTATTTTCATGACAACGGACACAAAAACAATTTCTTTCACAATTGTTGCGATTATAATCGGTGACGTGTATTGAGTAAAGTATAATGGATTTAAATTGGTCGCATGGAATGATTTCAGTGTTATTACTAACTGTTATGTTCCGTATTTCCACCATCCCCAATGTTCTGGTTTTAGTAATTAACAATTTCTAGCATCCATGTTTACACATACTCACTTCCAACCAAACAAATATAAATTGCCTTCGCATAGGCATCAAAATAACTTACCATATGTACATATATACATACATATGTGCATACGTACGTACATATGTACGTACATACGAACGTACATACATCCATGCATACATACATATATACGTACGTACATGTATATATATATATATACATATATATACGTACGTACATACATACATACATACACTCATACATACATACATACATACATACATACATACATACATACATACATGCATGCATGCATGCATGCATGCATACATACATACATACATACATACATACATACATACATACATACATACATACATACATACATACATGCATGCATGCATACATACGTACGTACATACGTAAACGCCATGTCGATTTTATGGAGGGAGTGTGTTAATGTACAGCACAAAATTTTGATCATTATAAACAAAGATACATTTTTTCTATGTATGTATGTATGTATGTATGTATGTGTATGTATGTATGTATGTATGTATGTATGTATGTTTGTTTGTTTTTGTATGTATGTATGTATGTATGTATGTATGTATGTATGTGTGGTGTGTGTGTGTGTGTATGTATGTATGTATGTGGCGTTCAATTATATGATAATATAAATAATATACATATATATATATAATATTATATATATAATATATATATATACTCTTATTTACAATGTGAGCAAAAGTGTACGTACGCAGCTATGTGTATATATAAATATGAAAAAAATGGAACAAAAACGCAATAGAAGACAACAAAACACCCAGAGAGATAGACGATACAAAGGCGGACAGGAAAAACAACAAATAGGAGAGGAAAAAAACGCAAGAACAGGTCATTCGTGGCCTTCTCTCCTCAGTCGAGTTTTAAGATTGTCCTTACAGTTTCGGTCAGTTACACTTGAGAATGTTCAAATCTGGCTGACCCCACCCCCATCAAAAGTCTAAGCTAAGAGCATTAGATTTTTTTGTGAGAAAGCAAGCGAATGTGTACGAAACAAAGATAAAAAATAAAAAAAAACGGACGAAACAAAGACAAAAAATAACGGAGAACATGTTACACAATTATAAATACAACAATATATATATATATAATATATATATATATATATATATATATATATATATATATATATATATATGATGGACTCTCTCGTCGGTTTCGACGTATGAGGCTCCGACAACGTACTCTTTCTTTGTCAGTCATAATGCTTATGTCGAATGTGACATTTAAGTCCCACCAACGATTTGCAAAGAAGATCACAGATGTTGCAAGTATGAGGATTACAGGTCAGAGCAGGTGGTATATTTATAGCCGCTCATCTCCTTTGCCTTTCACTCTGAAGCCTGTTAATGTTGGCTGCCACAAAATTTCTAATACCATTTTCACACAACGATCTCCATCTTGTTTGTTTCAAGGCTGTTTGCTCAAAGGTGTTGTGAGCTATCTTCATTTCTAAGAGGTTACTCTTCAGCTTGTCCTTATATCTGAGCCATGATCGACCAACATTCCTGTGTCCACTCTCAACCTGGCTGCACATGAGGACTTTGGCTATTCTTTCATCACTCATTCTGACGACATGGCCAGCCTAGCGCAATTGTGATTGCATAAGGAAGCTCTCAATTCCACCAATCTTACACTTGCTAAACAAGTCGGCATTAGAAACTTTGTGGAAGATGTCTTGTTGGTTAATGTGTCATATATAGGTTATACACGATTCTGAGTCATACAAGAGAGTAATAAGAATGGCAGCTTTATAGACCTGTTTTTGGTGTCAAGTTTGTTGGCCCTTGCATTCCATAGGCGATGACGGAGTTTGCCAAATGCATTGGTTGCTTTTGCCAGACAGTTGACGATTTCATCATCAAGGGTAGCGCTCGAATTCACTTTACTATCAACATATGTAAATGACTTCACATAATTTAGGATTTTCCCATCAACTTATATAGAGGAGTCTCAGGAAAACTGTGAACCGTTGGCCTCTACGAATTTGTTTAGGCGTAGGGCAAGGTTGGTGGATTACTTCAGTCTTCTTTATGCTGATGGTCAAACCAAGGGCTTTGCACGCAGCAGAAAAAACCGGTCTAGATGTCCCTGAGCTTCATCTAAGGATGTCGCTACTAGTGCAGCATCATCTGCAAAAAGTAGATCATAAATAATACTGGTGCGTAGCAGTGTTCTGGTTTTGAAATGCTGATGATTGAATAGTCCACCACTTGTTCGAAACTGGAATTTGACACCACTTTGTATGTTGCCAAAAGCATACCTCAGCATCACTGAAAAGAAGAGTGCGAACAAAACAGGGGCCATAACACAACCTTTCTTCTTGCCGTTTGTAGCGTCAAAGGAAGCCGAAGATTTCCCACCAGAGATGATAGCAGCCTTCATTCCCTCATGAAAGGAGATAACATTCAACATCTTGTCAGTTATACCAAAGTTTTTTCAGTACTTTCCATAGGGCTTGACGGTTAACAGTGTCGAAGGTGTTAGTAAGGTCAACGAATATCGAGATCAACTCGATATTCGTTGACCTTGATTTTTCTCACGAACCTCCTCCATAACCTGTTGAAGGGAAAAATTTATGTCGACAGTGCCACGACCAGTGCGAAATCCGCGCTGTGATTCTGGGTAGAAATCATTTAAAACGTGTTTGATGACCCTGTCAAGAATGAGACGAGCAAGAACCAGCAATAGACAGAAGCGATATTCCACGATGATTACCACAGAC
>NW_021825050.1:0-2500 GCF_006345805.1 Octopus sinensis | reverse complement strand
TTTTTTAATTAGTTGGTATATATAGATGCAAACACACACACAGACACACACACACACACATATATATATATATATATGTATAACTGTTTGCACATGCATTCATACATACATGCATGTATATATATATATATATATGTGTGTGTGTGCGTGTGTGTGTGTATGTGTGTAAGTGTTTTATACCTGTATACTCACATGAACATGTATATTCACACTATTTAAGTAAGCCTTGTTACTCTCAACCTCTCTCCCTCTTACCCCCACGCATACGTTCTCTCTCTCTCTCTCTCTCGTCTTCTATTTGTCTCTAGATCTGTCTGTCTGTCCCCCCCTCTCTCTCTCTCTCTCTCTCTCTCTCATCCCTGACATTTCAAATCTGTCTCCAAGAACAATCGTCAAATACATAAAAAAAAAGCCTCTGAAATGTTACTCTGTCACCCCCCCCCCCCCCAAACTTCCATCCTCAACCCCCCCCCCTCCTGACACCTCACCCCACAAGGCAATCTTCCGTTGAGCTTCATCGCAAAGTTTGCTTAAACTATCATACTGCACCCATCACAACCACCGCCAACACACACACACACACACACACACACCACACAAACACCACCACCACCACCACCACCACCACCCAGCACCTTCCCCAACGCCTTCCACTTCTATTCCGGGCATTCACACTGCTAACCCCATTACATCTCTTTCTAGAGTATTCTCTTTATTTTCACGTCTCTGCGCGTGCGCGCGTTTCTATATGCATATACGTGATAAATATATATTCAATATATACAAATACACATGCGTATGTATTTATGTATATATATATATATATATATATATAATATATATATTATATACACATATATATATATACACATATATATATATACACATATATATATATACACATATTATATATATACATATATATGTGTATGTGTGTATATATACATATATATACACACACATATATATATATGAACATGTATATATATGTGTGTATATATATATATATGTGTGTATGTATATATTATATATATATATATATATATGTGTGTACATACATGCATACACACACATACACACACTCACTCAGACACACACGCACACACGCACACACGCACACACACACAAATATACATACCATATAAAGTCTGGAGGTATGAGAAAGGTATATTTTTGTTTAACCACTTGACAGCACTAGGATTACATCCGTTTCATAATTTATTTTACTCTGAAATTATTATTACACGAAGAAGGCTGCGAAACGGCCGTAATCGTAAGAACATCAAGTGGTTAAATAAATACATCAGTCTCTCATATCTCCTTTTCTGCTTCATAAAATAATTTCATCGATTAGATCTCCTGGATTTCAATAGCATTACACACCTCTACATTGGATTACTATGTGGTCTGTTAGCCGAGTCTGTTAGAGGGGCTTTGTGTGAAAGCCACATGATTCTATGAATCCATATACTGCCGTGCAAATTTATGTATGTATGTATGTATGTATGTATGTATGTATGTATGTATGTATGTATGTATGCATGTTTTCTCGGGAAAACTGTAGGCGTCGATTCAAATGAACTAACTGGTCTGTTCCGAAGGACTTTCGAGCCGAGAACTGCTATGGATAACTTCCAGATATTCCTGGTCTGACAGTACCCCCGAGGGGCACTGCTGGTTCGAGATGAACGCAAAGCGACGAAACAGTGCTACACGTTCTCGTGCAGACTTGTGGAGTTATGTCGAATAGTAGTCGTCACGTGTTGGACGAATGAGACTACCGGCCGAAGCCATCGCGAGGACCGTCCCACCATCCAGCTTTAACAAAGCAGTGCAGTCTGCGTTAGTCAGTCGAGTGGCTATAGCGGAAGAGGCTGTGTGGTGGACGAGACAGAAAGGGGTTGAGGAAAGACATCTACTCCTTCGGGCAAGCCCTCAACAACTTTTAGAAAGGGAAGTGAGAATGGAGAGACATGCGCCATTCGCCGGTAATTTATCAAATGTTGGTGGTCGTAGAAAAAATAGTTTGGGTGAATAGTCTTGCTCCATGCATGCGTCTGCAGGCTGGAGAAGAATAGTTAAGCGAAGGCTCTGGTCTTTGGTGGTCAGGATAATCCTGGTTCCTTATTGGTCCTACCTGGCGGTTCGTTTGTATCAGGACGACTGCTTCATAGATGTGTTCACAAACTGTATGCTATGTATACGTATATCTCATTTCTTCCATCTTGGCCCCTCTTGTTCCTTCCCTCACCCTCTTATGGACATCCCACAAAAACTGGAAACTATTCTGGAAACGTTTACCTCACCAGACGTTGCTGTAGCAATTAAAAGAAATCATCATCATCATCATCACCAGCATTATTGTTAATATTATGGTGGGCTTTATCATCATCATCATCATCATCATCATCATCATCATCATCATTATTATTATTATTATTATTATTATTATTATTAATTATTATTATTATTATTATTATTAAGGCGGTGAGCTGGCAGA
>NW_021825049.1:15000-16524 GCF_006345805.1 Octopus sinensis | reverse complement strand
AGAGAATAGATGTGTGTGTGGTGTGTGTGTATTATCGAATATATACATAATATGCATAATACGTAAGAGAACAAGGTCGTGTAATCAACTCTATTAACTGGTGGATGTTTTTGCTATAAGAAGCCGCGCAATCAAAGCTGAACGCTTGCACGAAAACGTTTCTCTTCCTCAAAGAGACGCTGACATGATTATGTCGTTAAGAAGCTCCCTCCCTTTGTAGCCACTTGAATTCAGGTTCAGTCCCTCTGCGCAGCAAGTTGGTCAAATGCTTTTTTTTACTAAAGTCCCTAATCGACGAATATCTTGTGAGGGAATTTTGTGGACAGAAACTCTGGAAAAGCATGTTTTATATACCTAAATATGCGTGTGTGTGTCTTTGTGTGCGCGTGTGTGTCTTTGTGTGCGCGTGTGTGTCTTTGTGTTGGTGTTGTCCCTCCACCGCTTCATAACAGGTATCGTTTTAAACGAAGCGCTTCGGCAAAAAGTTACCGATAGAGTAAGCGAATTCATATGATTATGTAAAAAGAAAAAAATTGTGTGTGTGATGTAAGGGCGATTTAGATGTTGCTTTTAGCACATCCCACGACCACCGTCCTTCTTTCTTTGTCACTCTGGCATGTATTAATATTTTTCAGTATTTTTCTCATCATAAATACATTTAATCGAATGATGATGCAAGGGTGATCCATTGCTGGGATTTAAGCAAAAACATTGGACTGTCTGTTTTTGAAACTGATTTTAGAAGAAAATTCGTAAAACAGTGGAAATCTTAGGATTTATGAATGCGGGGGAGGATTTGAAGAAAAAATTATTTTGTTTCATAATCGTGTGAACTCCCGTGTGTAGAACACAAATTCGCAAAACTTTTATTAGAATTCCGTAAAATAAAAAAAAAAGTCATGAGGGATTATATAGAATGCTTAAACCAGAATTCTACCGAATATCTATGGTAAACGAATGAAGAATTCCAGCTCTCACATTCTGGTTATGAATTTATTTCTTTATTACCCACAAGGAGCTAAACATAGAGGGGACAAACAATGACAGACAAAGGTATTAAGTCGATTACATCGACCCCAGTGCGTAACTGGTACTTAAGTTATCGACTCCGAAAGGATGAAAGGCAAAGTCGACCTCGGCGGAATTTGAAATCAGAACGTAACGGCAGACGAAATACCTATTTCTTTATTACCCACAAGGGGCTAAACACAGAGGGAACAAACAAGGACAGACATAAGTATTAAGTCGATTACATCGACCCCAGTGCGTAACTGGTACTTAATTTATCGACTCCGAAAGGATAAAAGGCAAAGTCGACCTCGGAAGAATTTGAACTCAGAACGTAACGGCAGACGAAATACCGCTAAGCATTTCGCCCGTCGTGCTAAATTTTTCTTGTGTGTGTCTCTGTTATACATGCTGTGGGATGTGTAAGGACAGATGTTACATATCCTAGGGCACATATATATGTAACAACAGATGTTAGGGCTCTTCAAAACAGAACAAAGTATACAGGCGCTGCGA
>NW_021825049.1:5000-12500 GCF_006345805.1 Octopus sinensis | reverse complement strand
GATGTTGAATGAGATTGAGATTTGATGATGATGAGGGGAGGAGGAGGAAGAGGAGGAGAGATGATGATGATGTTGATGATGATGATGATGATGATGATGATGATGATGATGATGGTGTTGATGATGATGATGATGAGGAGGAGGAGGAGGTGGAGGAGGAGAGATGATGATGATGTTGATGATGATGATGATGATGATAATGAGGAGGATGTGGAGGAGAGATGATGATGATGTTGATGTTGAGGAGGAGGAGGAGGAGGAGGCGTTGGTGAGGATAATGATGATGATGAAGCAATCGTCCTGATAAAGGAGGACCTCCAGGATCAATCGAGGGACTTATTCAACCAACGTTTCCTGGACATCGACGTGCAAAGCTTTCCCTTTTCTTCTCTCTCTCTCTCCCTCCCCTTTTCTCTCTCTCTCTCTCTCTTCCTCCCCTTCTTTCTCTCTCTCTTTCTCTCTTCCCCCCTTTTCTCTCTCTCTCTCTCTTCCTCCCCTTTTCTCTCTCTTTCTCTCTCTCTCTTCTTCTGACGCTCTCTCCGACTTGGAGCAGTACCGTCCACTCTTATCAATTTCACTATTCTCATTCACTTTTCAATAAACTCACTCGTGGACAGCACCTAGCCTTTCCACTCGCACCTTGGTTTTCGTGTGAAACCTGAAAACGTTGATGTGGGGTCCAGACAAAGAGGTAAGTCTCTGTCCTCGTTCCTTTCATTTCGTCCACCACACAACCTCTTGCACTATAACAACCAGAGAAACCAGTTGTCTACGCGATTTAAGGTTTGCGGAGTGGTAATCGTTATTACAAACACAGCTGGTACCTAGTACCTATTTCTTTATTACCCACAAGGGGCTAAACACAGAGGGGACAAACAAGGACAGACAAACGGATTAAGTCAATTACATCGATCCCATACTTATTTAATCGACCCCTAAAGATGAAAGGCAAAGTCGACCTCGGCGGAATTTGAACTCAGAACGTAAAGACAGACGAAATACCTATTATTTACTACCCACAAGGGGCTAAACATAGAGAGGACAAACAAGGACAGACAAACGGATTAAGTCGATTATATCGATCCCAGTGCGTAACTGGTACTTATTTAATCGACCCCGAAAGGATGAAAGGCAAAGTCGACCTCGGCGGAATTTGAACTCAGAACGTAAAGACAGACGAAATACCGCTAAGCACTTCGCCCGGCGTGCTAACGATTCTGCCAGCTCACCGCCTAGTACCGTCCTCCCCACAGCAACAGCTGTTCAGCATAACTTCACAAGTTAGTAATGCCCGAACTGTAAAGAAGTGCGTGCAGAACGCTATCGTCACTCTGCGCGAATCTCGTACAGACCCTTCTGATGGTATCCCCGTATCCGTAGAGCACATGTATCGAACAAGTAGAGACGCCAGGAACAAGCTAACCAGTTCGTTTGCATCGAAAGCCAGAGTCTCACCGAGAATGCCGTTGCTCTTTACCACGTTAACTCTCGATTGCTACAGTGGAATATCTATTGACACTATTTGACGACTAATAGAAAACAGTTAGTGCCAAACGACATTCTATATGCCAGGCGCCCAGTTTCGGTCTTTGTTTCACGCAGGACTGCAGCTCCTCCGTACCTATAGAGCTCATCTCAAACAGCTAGAGCCTCCCGTAGCATCGGTCGACTAACAGCTTTCCGAAACTGTCCATTGTAGTCTCTGATCGAGAATGCCCCGAGATATACCGGCCAGTGGCAGACACGTTAGCGCGCCGGGCGAAATGCTTAGGAGTATTTCATCTGCCGTTTCGTTCTGAGTTCAAATTCCGCCGAGGTCAACTTTGCCTTTCATCCTTTCGGGGTCGATAGATAAAGTACCAGTTTCGTACTGGGGTCGATGTAATCGACTTAATCCCTTTGTCTGACCTTGTTTGTCCCCTCCATGTTTAGCCCCTTGTGGGCAATAAAGAAATATATTAATCGACGCCCGAGCTTCAGTGAGAACGTTGTTGCTCTTTCCCTCTATTAAACCCCTATGCGTTGATAGACTGGAACTTTTACCCACTGAAAGAAAGCAGAGAGCACCCCTGAGAAAGGAAAAAAGAGAAAAGGGAGGTAATAGATAACTTTATATTGAAAGCAGAGTTTAAAATTTCGTTTTGGGATTTGGTTTGCAAGATTCTTTAGGACAATAAAAATAAGAAAAAAGTGGAAATTTTACCGGTGAGTGCGTTAAATAATAAGCAACAAAAGGAAAATGACTCTCCCCAGACACAACAGAGTTTAAAATATTTGACCAAAGCGTTAACGAGGAGGTTGGCGTTTATCGTCAATAGGATGATCGGGGAAGCGAAAAATTGCGCAGACCCAAACAAATCCATCCACGTCTTCCTGATGCTATGCATGATATAGAGGGCTGGAAATCAAATTCACTCGGTCAGATAAAAGCGTTCGGAATGGTCGATCATCGTTACGTAATGCCTGTTCAACCACTGCTGCTGCTGTTGATGTTGTGCGTAGCGTCTTCGTCCTAGTGGTGCTTTGCTATTCGTAAGACCCGCAGAAGAGAAAGCAGGTCAACCCCCGACACCGAGAGCATCAACGGATGGATGAATGCCCATCCAGGCTCAGCGGTTGCGTAGGAAGTCGGGGACAAGAAACAGGAAGAAGAAAGAGTGAGAGAAAGTTGGAGCGAAAGAGTACAACAGGGGTCGCCACCCCACCCCCTGCCGGAGCCTCGTGGAGCTTTTAGGTGTTTTCGCTCAATAAACACACACAACGCCCCCGGTCTGGGAATCGAAACCGTGATCCTCCGACCGCGAGTAAGCTGCCCTAACCACTGAGCCATTGCGCCTCCACACTGCTGTTGCTGCTACTACTACTACTACTACTACTACTACTTTCTTAAAAATCGGTTTCTCAAAACGGATTGAATAATACCAGGTGAGTTTTCGACATTTTCTTGCAATTCTATTCGAAACTCCAGTCAAAGACAGCAAAGAATATGGAAGAATTGTTATGAGTTTATCAGAAGAAACAGAACCAGATTTACGAATGGATAACCACCCACCTTCTCCTCTTCCTCCTCCCCCTCCTCCAGTCCAGTCTTTCGACTAATTTATGAATTTGTGATTTGATAACATAACACACTGGAAAGGCTGTTCGATGCTCTTTCTTTAGTGGAGAATTGTGTGTGTGTATGTGTGTGCGTGCGCAAATGTATGCGTGTATGGACACGCACACATGTAAATATATCTGTGTATATGTATGGACATACGCATGTGTAAGTAAAACGTATATATATATGTGTGTATATATATATATGTATATATATGTATATATATATTTTATATATATATATTATTATGTATATATATATATATATATATATTTATATAGTATATATACAGACACACACACGCACACACACACACATGTATATATATGTATATATAGATAACATACAGTGGGGGTGAGTGTATATAGCTGCTAGCTAGTTCCTAGTTTATTCCCTAATGCGTTATTACGATATACACGCGCACACTGATCGATATGTGTGTGTGTATACGTATGCATAATTATATATAAATTCATATACACACATATATATATATACATACATACATACATACATACATGCGTATAAGTATATATTTCGATACATATATGAATGTGTGTGTGTGTGTGTGTGGTGTGTGTGTGTAGCATGAATATATACATACACAGATGAGGTGGGTGGTTACGCGCCTATTTACACATCGG
The DNA here is from genome assembly GCF_006345805.1 of Octopus sinensis. Taxonomy (NCBI): domain Eukaryota; kingdom Metazoa; phylum Mollusca; class Cephalopoda; order Octopoda; family Octopodidae; genus Octopus; species Octopus sinensis. The sequence goes on along the minus strand of NW_021825049.1, from coordinate 8,756 downwards.
CTTCTAATACGGCCATCCATACTTAGCTCGGATAAGCAACAAACACACACGTCTACCTCGGCTCTTCACTGCTGCCGGCCAAACCAACTCTCTGCTCTCCGCTCGAGTGTTATTACAACATCAAATAAGTAGTCGCGAGAAACAAGCCTCAAATTAAGCGAACGTTAAAACAGCTAATCTCAATGGCGGCGGCGGCGGCGGCGGCGGTGGCGGTGCTGGTGCTAGTGGTGGTGGTGGTGGTAGTATGGTGGTGGTGTGGTGGTAGTATGGTGGTGGTGCTGGTGGTGGTGGTGGTGGTGGTAGTATGGTGGTGGTGGTGGTGGTAGTATGGTGGTGGTGGTGGTGGTGGTGGTGGTGGTGGTAGTATGGTGATGCTGGTGCTAGTGGTGGTGGTGATCGTAGTATGATGGTGGTGGTGGTGGTGGTGGTGCTAGTATGGTGGTGCTAGTATGGTGGTGGTGGTTGTGGTGGTAGTATGGTGGTGCTGGTGCTAGTGGTGGTGGTGGTGGTGCTAGTATGGTGGTGGTGGTGGTGGTGGTGGTGGTGGTATGGTGGTGGTGGTGGTAGTATGGTGGTGGTGCTGGTGGTGGTGGTGGTAGTATGGTGGTGCTGGTGCTAGTGGTGGTGGTGATGGTAGTATGATGGTGCTGGTGCTGATGCTGGTGCTAGTGGTGGTGGTGGTGGTGATAGTATGGTGGTGGTGGTGGTGCTAGTGGTGGTGGTATGGTGGTGGTGGTGGTTAGTATGGTGGTGGTGCTGGTGGTGGTGGTGGTGGTGGTGGTAGTATGGTGGTGCATGGTGCTAGTGGTGGTGGTGATGGTGTATGATGTGCTGGTGCTGATGCTGGTGCTGCATAGTGGTGGTGGTGGTGGTGCTAGTATGGTGTGGTGGTGGTGGTGGTGGTGGTGGTGGTTGTTTTGTGGGTGTTGTTGGTGGTGGTGGTGTTGGTGGTGGTGTGGTGGTGGTTGTGGTGGTGGTGGTGTGGTGGTGGTGGTGGTGGTGGTGGTGGTGGTGAGGCGGCGGCGTGCTGGTGCTAGTGGTGGTGGTGGTGGTGCTGGTGCTGCTGCTGCTGCTTGCTGCTGCTGGTGGTGATGGTGGTGGTGCTGGTGGTGGTGCTGGTGGTCGGTGGTGGGGTGGTGGTGGTGGTGGTGGTGGTGGTGGTGGTGGTGGTCGGCGGCGGTGCTGGTGCTAGTGGTGGTGGTGGTGGTGGTGGTGGTGGTATAGTTTGGCGATATGTAATGCTGCTGGTTGTACCATGCCGTCGATGACGTGCTCAACCGGTACGGTTGTTGTGGTAGTAGTAGTAGTAGTAGTAGTAGTAGTAGTAGTAGTAGTAGTAGTAGTGTGATGGTATGATAAAATTTTGGTGTAAAAATATTTGGTATTATGATGGTGATGAAGGTGGTGTTTGTGATGGGGCAAGTGATTCTGGGATTGGTGGTGGCTCATGTGGGTGGGTACTCTCATGTCAATGGTAACCGTTCATCTTTGCACACGAAGGGGTGCTGAAAGGGTCCTGGCTTTGAGGGTGCCATGGAAAGGCCTGGTTGGAGGCCCAACTTACTGAGTTTTTGGGGGTTTTTTTATAGGGCTTCGAAAAACTGAGGGACCGCTGCAATAAGTATGTGAATCTGTGAGGGGAGATATGTTGAATAAATTCATAATTCCTGGTCATCTGATCATCTTGTATGTTCTTTTACCCAAGCCAGGAACATTTCAGCCCCACCCCACCCCAACCCCTATATGTGTCCTGAACGAGATTTTCTGGAAGATTAGTAATGACCCATTGTTATAAGCCTGCAGATCTCACTCCATGGTCGTTATTCACCTTTTACACCTTACCTGTTGCAGTCACTGAACTGCGGTCATGCTGGGGCATCACTTCGATGGGGTTTTTAGTCCGAAGAAATCGACCTCAATATTTAGGGTCTTTGGAGTCTGGTATTTATTGTATCACTCTCTTTTGCTGAACCGCTAAGTTCATGGAGACGTAAACAAACTAACACCTGTTGTTAAGTGATGGGTACAACAAACACACACACCCATGTATACATTCATACTCATACATATATAAGTACTTTTATATATATACATATATATGTGTGTGTGTGTGTGTGTGTGTGTGTATACATATATATCTCGTTGCTACTGTGTTAAAATGTTGTATGTCCAAATTTGGCCAAATGCTTTCTTTTCAATATTCATTTGTGCTTGCAATAGCAGGTTCTTTTGTCAAACTATCGTATCTCCAGCTGCTCCAGATGCCAAGTTATCAAAAGTTGTTAAAGTGCAGTACAACAGTTTTGCTATGGAATAGCAAAACTATTTTTATGTTTTCTGAAAAAGCAACGTTTTAGACTTACGACAGTTTTGCATAATAGCGACGATAGATAGATAGATAGATAGATAGATAGATAGATAGATAGATAGATAGATAGATAGATAGATAGATAGATAGGTAGATAGATAGACAGGTAGGTAGATAGATAGATAGATAGATAGATAGATAGATAGATAGATAGATAGATAGATAGATAGATAGATAGATAGATAGATAGATAGATAGATGATGGATGGATGGATGGATGGATGGAATGAACAGGTAGGTAGATAGATAGATAGATAGATAGATAGATAGATAGATAGATAGATAGATAGATAGATAGATAGATAGCCAGAAAGATAGATAGATAGATAGATAGATAGATAGATAGATAGATAGATAGATAGATAGATAGATAGATATGTACATATGTATATAAACTTATATCTATTTACCTATCAAACCTGTGTATATCTATCTATATATATATGTGTATGCGTGTGTGTATGAGTATGTGTGTGTGTGTGTGTGTGTGTGTGTGTTAGAGTGAGAGAGACAGACAGACAGACAGACAGACAGACGGAGGTAAAAACACAGAAACGTATACACTTGTGGTGTATTTAATGACATTTCTCGATATCGAAACGGAAATGTACTTCATAAACAAACGTCATCAACGCTAATGACATCAACAACAACAATAGCAACATTGGTAACGAGCATACACAACGAAAACGAGGCCAATAAACAGAAGAAAAAAAAACTCGCAAGAGAGTTTTACAAATATTTAATTGATTTTCCTGCAATTAAACTGAGCGGATAATTATGAGAGTATGAATATGAGTGTGTGTGTGTGTGTGTGTGTGTGTGTGTGTGTGTGTGTGTGTGTGTGTGGGTGGTGTTGTGTACGGTGTGTGTGTGTTGTCTGTGCGTGTGCATGTGTGTACGTGTGGTGTGTGTGTGTGTGTGGTTGGTTGTGTGTGTGTGTGTACGTGGTGTGTGTGTGTATGCGTGTGTGGTGTGCGTGCGTATGCGTGTGTGTGTGTGTGTGTGCGTATGTGTGTGTGTATGTGTGTGTGTTCGTGTGTGTGTGTGTCTGTGTGTGTGCGTGTGTGTATGTGTATGTGTGTGTATATATGCGTGTGTGTGTGTGTGTGTGCGTGTTTGTGTGTGTGTGTATGAGTGTTCGTGTGTGTGTGTGTGTGTGGAATTGAGTATATGTGTAAGCGATCGTACGTACATGTATGTGTATGTGTGTGTGTGTGCTATGCGTGTGGCATTTCCGATCGTTGTCTTAGTACCTGTGTGCTCGCAGATGTATACATATATCTACGTATGTATCGAAGGATATGTGTGTGTGTGTGGTGTGTGTGTAACATATATGTATATATGTTACCTCCATAATAAATTAATAAATAAAATAAAACATATGC
>NW_021825048.1:0-15000 GCF_006345805.1 Octopus sinensis | reverse complement strand
GCTGGCAACCCTCCTAGAAGTATTTTTATTCGAATATATTCTCCACAGTATTAAGTTTTGAAAGTCTGTTACTTATTATATCGTTCTCTTTGAGGAACTGTTTAAGTTACGGGGACGGAATATCTCCAGAGACTAATACAACCACAATGATTAAGCTCACACACACACACATACACCCATGTATCTATGTATATATACATAAGACAGGCCACTTTCAGTTTCTGACAAGAAAATGGACTCACGGCACGAGTATATAGAATTGGACACTTGGTGAATGCATCACGTATTAACACTGAACCCCTACTCCTTGTGTTGCAAATCAAGCTTCTTATCACGCAGACACGCCATTGACTTTATACACACATACACTTATATAGATATACACATATATATATATATATATGTATGTATATATATATATATTTTAAGGTATGTAGAAAAATACAACATGGAAAGAACGTATACTCATAGAAGACGATACAATAAACATGGACAGGACTTCGAACCTCAGTCTTCAGTCAAGAACCGGATCATCGTAGTAATTTCGGCTGATTATCTTGAGATTACTAGATCACGGCCAGCCCTCCAAGAAAACAGCTGGAAGCGTAGATTTCCAGGAAGAAGGATCGTATGCATACGAACACCAGGACAGCAAAAGGGACAGATATAAAAAAAAAACAAAAAACATAATGGAAACAGAAACATGAAATACAGAAGCATTAACGGTGAAAACAACAAGTGTCTTACGACTGATAACAAGCAAACAATTTTTTCTCTGGCGCATTGGAAAAAGCCTTTATAGCGGCGGACGAAAACAACGATGTTAACACGACGAGGGGCAGGAGCTAAAGGCAGATTTTCGGCCAACAGTCACGTGACAGAGAAGAGGGAAAAGAAAAGAAGAGAAGCAAAGGAAGAGAGAGAGAGAAAAGGGGGACAAAACGCCAACAAAGAGAGAGAAGAGAGAGAAGAAGGAATCAGAGAGGAGAAGGGATGGGTGTCGAAGAATGACCTGTGAGTGCAGAGCGAGACAAAGAAATAGGAGGTAGTGGAAGACTGGACCAAAGATCAGAGGAAAGAGAAGATGAATAGAGAGTAAAAAAAAATGAGAGAGAGAGAGAGACAAACAGAGAGTCGTACCAATTATTAAGAATATGTGTTCACATTAATGATAAAGGGGGTACGGGGCGCCTGGAATATAAGTTAAGGTATGTAAAAAATACAACATGGACAGAACGTATAACTCATAGAAGACGATACAATAACCATGGACAGGACATTCGAACCCCTCAGTCTTCAGTCAAGAACCGGATCATCGTAGTAATTTCGGCTGATTAATCTTGAGATTACTAGATCACGGCCAGCCCTCCAAGAAAAACTAAGCTGGAAGCGTAGATTTTTCCTGAAGAAGGATCGAATGCATACGAACACCAGGACAGCAAAAGGGACAGATATAAAAAAAAACAAAAACAATAATGGAATACAGAAACATGAATACAGAAGCATTAACGGTGAAAACAACAAGTGTCTTACGACTGATAACAAGCAAACAAATTTTTTCTCTGGCGCATTGGAAAAAGCCTTTATAGCGGCGGACGAAAAACAACGATGTTAACACGACGAGGGTCAGGAGCTGAAAGGCAGATTTCGGCCAACAGTCACGTGACAGAGAAGAGGGAAAAGAAAAGAAGAGAAGCAAAGGAAGAGAGAGAGAGAAAAGGGGGACAAAACGCAACAAGAGAGAGAAGAGAGAGAAAGAAGGAATCAGAGAGGAGAAGGGATGGGTGTCGAAGAATGACCTGTGAGTGCAGAGCGAGACAAAGAAATAGGAGGTAGTGAAGACTGGACCAAAGGATCAGGAAAGAGAAGATGAATAGAGAGAAAGTAAAAATGAGAGAGAGAGAGAGACCAACAGAGAGTCGTACCATTATTAAGATATGTGTTCACATTAATGATAAATGGGGTACGGGGCGCCTGGATATAAGTTAAGGTATGTAGAAAAATACAACATGGACAAGAACGTATAACTCATAGAAGACGATACAAGACACATGGGACAGACATTCGAACCCCTCAGTCTTCAGTCAAGAACCGGATCATCGTAGTAATTTCGGCTGATTAATCTTGAGATTACTAGATCACGGCCAGCCCTCCAAGAAAAACTAAGCTGGAAGCGTAGATTTCCTGGAAGAAGGATCGAATGCATACGAACACCAGGACAGCAAAAGGGACAGATATAAAAAAAAACAAAAACAATAATGGAATACAGAAACATGAAATACAGAAGCATTAACGGTGAAAACACAACAATGTGTCTTACGACTGATAACAAGCAAACAAATATTTTCTCTGGCGCATGGAAAAAAGCCTTATAGCGGCGGACGAAAAACAACGATATATATATATATATATATATATATATATATATATATATATTATAATATATATATATATATATATATATATATATATATATATATATATTACGTAGATGTACTCGCATAGCAAGTAATTTGATCTGAGATCGTGTGCTGAAACGAAAACAATTGCAGCGTGGAGGGTTTTTATAAGCCATTTAAGAAACACCCAAAGCCGTTCGATTCACTTCAACATTAGGTTTAATTTGTCAAAATATTTTCGTCTCTAAAATCCGCGACCTGTTCACTGACAAGTCCGTGCTGCATCTAAGAAAGTAAAAGTTAGTCCGTCATATATATGTACGTATGTATCATACATGTGTGTATGTATGTACGTATGCATGTATGTACATACGCCTGTGTATACATGTATGTATGTATGTATGTATGTATGTATGTATGTATGTATGTATGTATGTATGTATGTATGTATGTATATATGTATGTATGTATGTATGTATATATGTATGTGTGTATATGCACGCACATACACTCTATAAAACATAAAGCTATAAACCTGTAGCGATGGATGAATGTAGAGTGACCACTCATCACAAAGCTATCAAATTTCAACTTCCTCCGGCCGATGCTAGAAAGTGATTTATGACGCTTACTCCCAAAATTATACCCTAAAATATTATCACATCTTTATCTCTATATCACAGAACTATTGTTTTACTATGGTGCGTATGTATGTATGTGCGTATGTATGTATGTATGCATGTATGTGTCTGTTATGTATGTATGTATGTATTTGTGTATGTATGTGTGTATGTACATACGTACGCATGTGCGTATTATGTATACGCGCTCGTATGCATGTGCCCATGTATGTGTGTGCGTACATGTACGTGTGTATGTACGTGTGTATGCCCATACGTAGGTATGTATGTATGTTTGTATTCATGTGCTACGTATCTAGTGTGAGTGTCTATGAGAATGGGCAGACGTGTCAGTGTGTACATGTATGTGTATGTGAACGTAGTCCCTGTACTGGCATGTGTCCGTCCAAGTTGTGTACATGACTGTTACTTTGCTGAAGGTTGTATACATATTCACATATATGTTTGTATAGACGCACATATATATATATATATATATATATATGTGTGTAGGTGTGTGTTTGGTTCTCTCATCATCGTCTAACCGGAGGAAGTTGAAATTTGATAGCTTTGTGATGAGTGGTCCTCTACATCCATCCATCGCTACAGGTTAATAGCTTTATGTTTTATAGAGTGTATGTGCGTGCATATACACACACATACATACATACATACATACATACATACATACATACATACATACATACATACATACATACATACATACATACATACATGCATACACAGGCGTATGTACATACATGCATACGTACATACATACACACATGTATGCATACATACACACATACATACGTACATATATATGACGAACTAACTTTTACTTTCTTAGATGCAGCACGGACTTTGTCAGTGAACAGGTCGCGGATTTTAGCGACGAAAATATTTTGACAAATTAAACTTAAATGTTGAAGTGAATCGAACGGCTTTTGTGTGTTTCTTAAATGGCTTATAAACACCTTCCACGCTGCAATTGTTATATATATATATATATATATAAGAAATTACAGGGTAAATGTTTTTTAAATTTTCTCCTGTTTACGGAATTGACTTTTATTTGCGGTTGAAGCTTTGGCTGTTATTTCTAGTGGGTGAATGGCCTATTATGGCCGTTCCTTGATTGTTGATGTTGAACTTAAAAATGGTCTATGACTATTTAATTTTTTCCCACTAGGCCCTGGTGGCAAAAAATTTTCTACAAAATTTTTTTTTTTGGCACCCTATATTGATTAATTATGAATTTTCTGGTTAATTCCGTAATGCAATCGACGGCTTATATTTATTTGCTGCCGATAAATTTGGCGCGGGTGCGATGATTTGAAAATTTTAGGTCAGATATTAACTGGCAGGGTCGGAAATGCCTCGTGAAAATATCTGTTCCGACTTGTGGCTATTTCTTACTGAAGAATCTGAGGGCCTATGAAGATTGGCTTGATTAATTTAATCAGGTTAGTTTACCATTAAACAGCAGACGAAACGGTGCATCGTATAAGAAATTACAGGGTAAATGTTTTTAAATTTTCTCCTGTTTACGGAATTGACTTTTATTTGCGGTTGAAGCTTTGGCTGTTATTTCTAGTGGGTGAATGGCCTATTATGGCCGTTCCTTGATTGTTGATGTTGAACTTAAAAATGGTCTATGACTATTTAATTTTTTCCCACTAGCCGCCGTGTGGCAAAAAAATTCTACAAAATTTTTTTTTTTGGCACCCTATATTGATTAATTATGAATTTTCTGGTTAATTCCGTAATGGAATCGACGGCTTATATTTATTTGCTGCCGATAAATTTGGCGCGAGTGCGATGATTTGAAAATTTTAGGTCAGATATTAACTTGGCAGGGTCGGAAATGCCTCGTGAAAATATCTGTTCCGACTTGTGGCTTTTCTTACTGAAGAATCTGAGGGCCTATGGAAGATTGGCTTGATTTAATTTAATCAGGTTAGTTTACCATTAAACAGCAGACGAAACGGTGCATCGTATAAGAAATTACAGGGTAAATGTTTTTTAAATTTTCTCCTGTTTACGGATTGACTTTTATTTGCGGTTGAAGCTTTGGCTGTTATTTCTAGTGGGTGAATGGCCTATTATGGCCGTTCCTTGATTGTTGATGTTGAACTTAAAATGGTCTATGACTATTTAATTTTTTCCCACTAGGCCGCTGGTGGCAAAAAAATTCTACAAAATTTTTTTTTTTGGCACCCTATATTGATTAATTATATATATATATATATATTATATATATATATATATATTGTACGCTCAAGCCGTCACACTTGTTTTATCAGCTTTAAACACCTACACATTGGAATTACTACTGCCTGGACTTTCTGCACCTCTCCGATTCTACATATCAGCACTCTACCGCACCCCGATTGCCACTTGATATACTTATGGATTTCACGTGAGTCATCTGTTAATGAAAAATCCCTCCAATACACTACACTTTTAATCCTTTTTGAACTTCTGTTTTTTCCTCTTTTTCTTTATTTTGAAGATCGTAAGCTCGAAACGTAAAGCCCTTTCTCACTTTTCGGAGTGTCAAACTAATACACACATTGTTCATATATCTCTGTCGTCTTTTGTTTTTTGTAAATTTCATCTTTGTTTATATATGTATATAGATATATATATATATATATATAATATATATATATATATATATATATATATATATATATATATATATATATAGATATATAGATAGATAGGTAGGTAGATAGATAGATAGATAGATAGATAGTAAGAGATAGATAGATAGATAGATAGATAGGTAGATAGATAGATAGATAGATAGATAGATAGATAGATAGATAGATAGGTAGATAGATAGATAGATAGATAGATAGAGATAGATAGATAGATAGATAGATAGATAGATAGATAGATAGATAGATAGATAGATAGATAACTTTCTTTTATTAGCCACACAGGGCTGAATACAGAGGGGACAAATACAAATGCAGAGCTTTTCTTTTCGAGGGTGGAAAAAAATAAAAAATGTAAGATTGCGATCAAAAGGGATCGAGAGGAGGAAAAAAAAGAAAAAAAAAGGAAATCGTGTATCACAGAAATAATGATAAAAACATTGATATAACAAGATTGGGTTCATCCGTGGGAAGAAAAGCCTACAGAAAAGACCACGGGAACCTCAGTCAGGGAGGAAATAAACACATGAGATCAAAATGCTCTCTTTCTTCTTATTTACGATCTACAGGATCATGCTCAAAATGGTTTCGTTACTAGCACGCACCATCTTTGCAACATTCACCCATCTTTTTTTGAATCTTTCGCGAGACAAAACTTCCCTCTCCATTCTCACCTTCCTTTTCAAGTGGTACTTGAAAAAGTTGATGAGCGATTGGCCAGAGAAGTAAGTGTTTGTCTCTAATCCTTTCGCTCGGGTCCCCACACACATTCTTTCACCATGGCCACCAGTACGATGAAAACTGCCTTGCCTTCCCGGTTGAGGGAGGGGGCGGAGCAATTCTCACGATAGACTCGGCCGATAGGCGGATTCGTCCCACACGTGACAGCAGCCGTTCGGCATAAGCCCACAGGTCTGAAATGGTTGCACATTGCACGAGTGCGTGCAGAACGGTTTCGTCGCACTGACCGCATCTCGGGCAAGTCGGTCCAGTGTGTCTGGAACCGTGTCTGTAGAGCTTATCCCGAACAGGTAATGCTTCTCGATAGCACTGCCAGGCCAGGGATCTTTGGTGGATTGTTCATAGGTCCCGGACCGAAAGTTGTCCTGAACAGCGGGTCAGGTGTTCCTCGTCGACGCCCAGACTCTGCCCGAGTTCGTCGTCGCACCTCCCCTCCACTAATCTCTATAGAATGCCTTTGTTGTGATGGAGTCGCACAAGTTCGATCCAGGACGGCAGAGTTGCTTGAGAGCAACGCGACACTCGCGGTGGCCATTCGCCTAGCCTCGGTCTCTGCTTGATCCATGACTGTAGTTCGTCCAAGGAGACGAGCTGCGGGAAAGCGCGCCGCACAAAAGGTGACCACACCTGTTCACCGTTTCTATAAAGCGCCGGAGGTGTCGCAGTCTCAGCGCATGTCTGCGCATCATCAACCACGGCATGCCCAGCCCTCCATTTAGCGGGTGTTGACAGCAAATGGATCGCCTAACCATCGGAACGCTTCCCTTCCACAAGAAGCGGAAGAGTATACGTTCAAGTTTGGTGATGGTAGGGTCGGGACAAGGCACAGCACGGGTCAGACGATACTCGATGACGGATGCCATGTACGCGTTCGCCACCTCCGCCCGACCTTTTAGGGATAGCTTTCTCTCAGCCCATTTCTGGGTGAGAGTAGCCACCCTAGTCGTTATCTCGCCCCAGTTCTTTCCATTGGAGGTCCGGGTCCGACCGAACCAGACCCCGAGCAATTTAACCGGTCCGCCCGTCCATCGTCCCACGATGGAGACGCTGTTGGACGGCATGGGCCTGCTTCTCCAGGTGCCGAGCCGCAAGCCCACTGACTTTTCCCGGTTATTTTTGCTCCCGTTACCGCTTCGTATTCTTTTAGTGTCTCGCCGACCAGCTCGATGTGCTCGTAGCTCGACACTATGACGGTGACGTCATCCGCGTATGCAGACAGCTCCTCCCGCATCCCAGCTCTCTCGTGGGATGCCCCTCAGCGTCGCCAGTTTCCGTAGTAGTGGCTCAAGAGTCAGTACATACAGCAGCGATGAGAGGGGGCATCCCTGACGAACCGAACGCATGATGTTAAAAGGTCTGGATAGATGACCATTTACGCGAACTACTGAGCGGATGCACGGCGCATGTTTGCGCCTTGTCGATTAGTTTCTTGATGACAAGCGCCAACCTCTCGGCTAACACCTTGGCCAAAATTTTCAAATCTGCGTTGAGCAGAGTGATGGGCCTGAAATTATCTATGACGTCCCCCTTGTTTGGGTCTTTCTTAATCAGTGTCACTGCTCCTCGCTTTACAAAAGCAGGAATACTCCCGTTTTGCTGCCAGTTGCAGTAGACAGCTGCCAAGACGCTCCAAACAAGTCTGGCATATGAAAATAAAGTTCGTAGGGCAGACCATCCAAGCCTGGTGATTTGTCTCTCGCGCAGCCTACCATCGCATCCTGTACGTCCGCAGCTGTGATAGGCCTTTCACAAGACTCCACCTCTCTTGCTGAGAGTCGTGGCAAGGCATGCAGGTAGGCACTAAAGTCCACTCTGCGTTCTGACTCACCACTTGTCCCAAACAGTTGGGTGAAGTGTTGTTGAAAAGCCCCACACATCCTTTTAGGCTCGAGCAATTCGCGCCCCTGTTCATCTATAAGGAGACTTGATGGTGTGGCCTGTTGCCTCGTTGCGTCTCCACCACTCGGCCTCTTGGGCGGCTCCAACTCCTTCGTTCCTCAGAGCACGCATCCTAGCTCTGACAACGCATCCCTCGTGTTTGGCGTTGAGGTGTTGGTCGAGGGTCAATCTCGCCGCCAGCACGTTGGATGCGATGCCAGTTCTAAGTGCCTCTTCTAAAACCTTAACTAATTCTCCCTCTATTCTATTTCGGTCTAATGCTAGGGCTCTACTGTATCTGACTGATTCTGCTTTAATTGCTTTTTTTAGGGCATACCACCATCTGTTGTTGATGATGGTACCCGTCAAAGATCTCTTAACTAATGTGCTGATCCGGTCCCTGTAAACCTGTCGTGCTGTTAAAAGACGCGTTCAGTTTCCAGTAACCAGGACCCTGCCTATGTGTCAAGTGTACAAGTCACAAACTTGTGATCTGTGTAACTGACTATATGAAATTGTGGACAACCTACACTATTTTTATCTATTGTACTACAGAATACTCTATCTAAGTATGATCTGGACGACCCGATGCGGTTACTCCAGGTCCACATTGGCACATTCGGGTGGTCCAGTCGTCGGTACCTGTCAGACAGTTGGAAACGTCTGAGCAGGTCTTTGAGGCATTGCATCCCCTTCTATTGCTATCTCTGCCCACGTAGTCTAGATGCGTGTCCAGGGTGGCATCCAATCCCCCACTAAAAGTAAAGGACGAGACGTTCCCATGAAAGACTCTAGACGTTGAAAGAAATCTGGTCGGCCTGTTAAGGACGGAGCATAAACTGCTATCAGTCGAAAAGCACACTCATGCTGCTATCGACATCCAAAACGACCCCTACCCTCCGGGTCTAGGAAATTTGCTCTTACTTGAGATCCAGACTCTTCCGGATAAGCACCGCGGTGCCACCTCCGCCCATTCTCGGTAGACACGGAGAAAAATAAATGTTGAAATGTGTACCGAAAATGTGCTGGAGTGCCCGCAAGCTGTGGAGTCTGGTCTCACTGATGGCTATGATATTCAGATTTAGTGACTTGATGTCATTAACAGGTAGCCTTGTTTCCAAGGCGACCCCAAGCCACGTACATTTATACTGCCTATTCTGAGCATGTTCCGATAAAATTGTGTTTTACACACGAAAAGAAAGTGCAAAAAAGGAAAGAGAGAGAGAAAAGGTACTTGTTGTTCGAAAGTTCTTTGCCTTTCACCTCACGGTCTTCTCTATGAGGCTTTTGTAATGTTTTTTCGATGAATACTTTTGACATCTCCCTACTGACTGCATCAGGGTAAAGAGATTTCAGGGTGCTGTATGTGTTCTGTGTTACGTGTATTATTTATGTGTTGTGGTGGTGTTGTGCGTGGGTGGTTACTTGTTTTTATGTCGTTCTCAGTAATGTTGGTTTTTGACCTAATGTGTTCCATTAGGCCGTGGTTGTCTGTGTTTATGGCTGTCAACATTGTTGGGGGGTTTGATGGGATGTGTGTTGTGTTGATGTGTTTGTTTTCTGTGGATGTTTTTTTGTTTCGAGAGTGGTGTATCTTCCTGCTTTGTTTGTTATTTTTTCTTTCTTTTTTTCCCCCTTTTTCTTCTTCTCCCCCCCCCCTGTGGCTATTTGCCAATCTTCCGTGTCTTCTTCGTCTAATGACAAATCAGACGAATCAGAGCCTTGAAGAGGGAAAATATTGGGGTCTATTGTCGACTGTGTTGATTTTGTTGTTGGTGTTGGTTGGTGAGCGTTTGGTTGTGGTGTATGCGGTTTTGGAGGTGGGGTGTGGGTATTTTGTGTTTGAGTGATTGTAGGTATTGTTGTGTTGTTTGGGGTCTCAATTTTTGTGGGGATTTGGAGTTGTAATTGTCTCTTCATTTTCGCTGAGTGTCTTTTTGGCAGATGTCCTTGGTTTGGGAGTTGGTTTATTCTTGGTTGTTGTTGTTGGTGATGTGGCTTCTGTTCTTGGTGCTGCAGTTGGTGTGGTTGTTTGGTTGGTGAGGTTTGTTCCTGCAAAACGTGGTGTGGGTAGTAACTGGTTTATTTGTTTTTTTTCCGGCTGCTGTTGTTGTTGCTGTTGTTTTCTTGCGGCAGATTTGCAGTCTTTTTTTAGGTGTTGCTCACTGCCGCATATGTAGCAACATACAACTTGTGGTCGTCTGATACACATATCTGGGTGGGTATTTTTTTTATGTCTTCTTGATTTATGTAGAAGAAATTCTACTTTTTTTCCCACCCAGTTTTTATGCTCCGTGACCGTGGTTTCCAAAATAGTGTAATTTTTAATTTTTGTACATAGGGCCTTTACTAGCCATAGATTATTGGCTATTTTGGGGACATTGTTTAAAGTGATCTTAGTCACTTTCTGTCCCCGATAGCTTGGTGTAAGTTGGAGTTCATCTGAATGAAGAGTTAGCGTTGAGAAATGTCTTGCTAACTCTTCAGTGTGGAAATCCACTTGTATGTGTGCGAACTTGTTCCACCAGGTCACATAGTCTTTGTAGTTCCAGATGGGTTTCAAGCATTTTTCTATTTTGCTTGTGTTAGCCTTCTCTGGGCTTTTTGTTTTCTTATTAATTATTTTATAAATAATTGTTTCTTTTTTTTTCATCTTCCAATATTTCTTCTGGTATGTTTATCTTCACTATACCATCTAATTCTGTTATTGTAATGTTCGTGTCCTGTATTTGTTGAGCCGTACAATATATTGTTGTTTTTTTTTTTCTTTAATCGCCTCAGCGAAATTTGTTGTTGTTTGTTATTGTTGTTGTGCTGTGGTGGATGTTGTTGGTTGGCTGCAGTTTGTAAAATTGGTGTGTTTGGTTCGATTGTGCCAAGTAGGAAGGGGTGGAAAATTATTTTCATAATATCCCTGTATTGGTGGTTCATTTTTTTGTTTATTCACTTCAGTTCTTGTTGTTGGAGTAAAACAGGTCTGAACGGAATTGTTGTTGTGTTGTTGTTGTTGTTTTTGTTGTTGGTGGTGGTGTCAGTGGCAGAAGAGACAGCCGTGGCAGCAGAGGTCGAAATGGTGGCGCGCAATTTTTATTTTTGTTGTCATTGTTATTGTTGTTTGCTGTTGGTAGCTGAGGTAGTGGATGAGGTGGCGGCGGTGGTGGTGGTGGTGGTGGTGAAGGCGGTGGTGGTAACAGTAGAAGTCTCTATGTTTTGTCCTTGCTAGTGGCGGTGTTGGTGACAAGGCTATTAATACACGTAGTAGTAGCGTTCATTGCAAATCATTGATAATTTTACTTTGCGCGCAAAATTCTTTTTTTCTCCTAGCGTTTCCAGTCTAGGAGAAAGCTGTCGATAGAGGACGCGACCATCGTTCTACAATACAATTTCTTGACATTTTAAAATGTCAGAAAGAATTTACAAAAATTAAATGGGGTTGAAACTGCCCCTAGGGGCGAATTCCTCCCTTGGAAAAGCACTCAAACGAAAGTTGGGTGCCTTACACAACTTATTTATAAAATTGTACACAAAAATTGGGCTATAAATAGTCAAAATAAAAGATTACCTTCGGAGTCGAAGCGATAGCACATCCATAGACAGAGATAGATAGATAGATAGATAGATAGATAGATAGATAGATAGATAGATAGAGGGATAGATAGATAGATAGATAGATATAGATAGATAGATAGATAGATGATATAGATAGATAGATATAAACACAGTGTACATTTAAACACATAAGAAGTATCCGTCATAGGATTCCTTGAACGCTAGAAGGAACAGCTAAAATCCAAACCGCTATTAGGGATAATAATCGAAGGGATGAACATTATAAAACATTTACCTCTATCTCCTAGACAACGGATTCAAAATTTTTTAGCAAATAAAATTATATGCTAGGCGAAGTCTTCATCAGCAGGTACGCCTAGATTAAAACATATATGCATGAGGCAATCCCGCTTTTGCCTCTTATGTGATACCTCTTATGTGTTTAAATATGTACACTGCATTTATACGAATAATATATAGTCTATTGACAATTTTTTTTACACGTTAGGCCATTGGTAGTAAACATTCTAAGCTTTTTATTACCCTGTTATTGTTAATTATAGATAGATAGATAGATAGATAGATAGATAGATAGATAGATAGATAGATAGATAGATAGATAGATAGATAGATAGATAGATAGATAGATAGATAGATAGGTATATAGATAGATAGATAGATAGATATGTTGTTTATTAGCCACACAGAGCTGCACACAGACGTGAAAGATTACAAGGTAGAGCTTTTCTTTTTTAGGAAATTAAAGGTGGGGTAGGTTTTCGATAAAAAGTGATCGTAAAGGGGAAAGAAGACAAAGAAAAAAGGAAAAGAAACAAAAGAAAAAATCGATCATATGGATTGTGTATCACACTGTCATGATGTAAGGTGTAATGGGGGAAGCAGATAAGTTTTATTCGTGGGAATAAAAGCCTACGGAAAAGACCACGGTAACCTCGGTCAATATGTTACATGTTACCACATTTTTTTTCAAGTAACCCTCACTTTTGAATTTCCAGTTTCATAGGATAATACTCAAGCTGGCTTCGTTATTCATACGTGCCATCCTTGCTACATTCACCCATCTTTTTTAAAACATTCGCTAGACAAAACTTGCCTTTCTACTCTCACTTTCCTTTTCAAAAGATACCTGAATATGTTGATAAGAGATTGACCAGAGAGGAAAGTGTTTGTCTCCAATCCTTTCATACGCGTCCACCAGATACCTTCTTTCGCCATATGATGAAAGTAGCTCTTCCTTCCTGTTTGAAGGTAGGAGGCGTGACAATATTGACGATAGACTCGGCTGATAAACCGACTCGTCCCACTCGTGACAGCAGTTGTTCGACATAAGCCCACAGGTCGGAAATGGTTGGACAGTGCACGAGTGCGCGCAGAACGATTTCGTCGCTCTGACCGCATCTCGGGCAGGTCGGCCCCGTGTTCCTCGAGCCGTGTCTGTAGAGCTTATTCCGAAGAAGTAGCGATTCTCGGTAGCACTGCCATATCAGGGACCTCTGGAGGTTGTCAATGGGCCCTGGCCCAAAAGTCGTCCTGAACAGGCGGTCACGTATTCCTCGTCGACGTCCAGGTTCGCCCCGAGCTCGTCGTCGTACCTACCCTCCCTAATCCCCTATAGAAGGCTTGGGTTGTGGTGTTCCATGGTCCGACCCGGGACGGCATAGTTGCTTGACAGCAACGCGACACTGGCGGTGCCATTCGCTCTTTCTCGGCCTCTTTTTGATCCACGACTGCAGTTCGGTCATGGAGGCGAGTTGCCGAAAGCGTGCCTCAGAAACAGCGACCACACCTGTTCACCGTCGTCTACATAGACCCTGAGATGTCGCAGTCTAAGCGAGTGTCTGTGCATCATCAAACACGGCATGCCCAGTCCTCCTTTTAACGGGTGTTGACTGCAAATGGATCGCCTGACCATCGGGACGCATCCTTTCCACAAGACGCGAAAGAGAATACGCTCTAGATTGGTGATGGTAGGGTCGGGACAAGGCACGACGGTCAGACGGTAGTAGATGACGTACGCGATGTACGAGTTGGCCACCTCCACCCAAACTTTTAAGGAGTTTCTTCTCGGCCCATTGCCGGGCGAGAGTGACCACCCTACTCATTATCTCGTTCTAGCTCTTCTCCATTTGGAGGTCCGGAACAAACCAGACCCCGAAAAACTCGACCGGACAGTCGGTCCAGCGTCCCACGACGGAGGTGCTGGTGGACGGCATGGGCTTGCTCCTCCAGGTACCGAGTCGCAAACCCACTTGTTTTTCCCGGTTGATTTTCGCTCCTGTCAGTATCGATGGTCTACCCTATCCAAAGCTTTCGATTGATCCAAATTGATCAGCGCCCCACCCATGCCAGGTTTCTTAACTACCCTGTCTATGATGTAGCACATCAGGTGTAGGTTGTCATTGATGCTCCGGCCCGGCACGGCGCATGTTTGCGCCTTGTCGACCAGTTTCTCGATAACAAGCGCCAAGCACGTTGCTAACACGTTGAACAAAATTTTCAAGTGATGGGCCTAAAGTTATCTATTACATTCCCCTTGTTTAGATCTTTCTTCAGCAGAGTTACGGCTCCTCGGATCACAAAACCAGGAATGCTCCCGTTTTGCTACCAGTTGCAGTACACCGCTGCCAAGACGTCTCCAAACAAGTCTGGCATACAACTGTAAAGCTCGTAGGGTAGACCAACCAAACCCGGCGACTTGTCACTCGAGCAATCTGCTATCGCGTCCCGCACTTCCGCCGCCTTGATGTCACCTTCGCAGCGCCCTGCCTCTCTTGTCGAGAGTCGTGGTATGCTGTGTAGGTAGGCACTGAAGTCCACCCTACGCTCTTGCTCGCCACTCGTCCCGAACAGTCGGGCAAAATGCCGTTGGAATGCGTCACACATTTTACTTGACTCGAGCAATTCGCGCCCCTGTTCATCTACGAGAGAATGAATTGTGGCTTTATTGCCCTGTTGCGCCTCTACCACCCGGGCTTCCCTCGCGGCTCTAACACCTTCGTTCCTTAGAGCACGCACCCTAGCTGTGACAACACACCCTTCGTGTTTCGCGTTGAAGTGTTGGTCGGGAGCCAACACGCCGCCAAAACGTCGGATAGATAGATAGATAGATAGATAGATAGATAGATA
>NW_021825047.1:10000-16973 GCF_006345805.1 Octopus sinensis | reverse complement strand
TATATAACACAACAACAACAACAACAATAATGATAATAATAATAATGATGATGATGATGATGATGATGATGATGATGATGATGATGATGATAATAATAATAATAATAATAATAATAAAATCAAATAATAATAATAATAATAAAAATAATAATAATGAAATTATTATATAGAGTGCTCAGGTGCACCACAACTCGTCAAAAGTGTGTATAAAGCATATGCAGTAATGTAGAAATGTCTGGAAAGTGAAAAGTGTATAAGTCAGATACATTCTTGCGTGTGTATGGAGGGGAGAAAATCAGGTGTAGTGTTGGCGAATCTCAGGAAGCATGGAAGTTTTAAAGGATGCAGTGCTCAGACAACTAACAACTGATGCCGGCAGTTTGCTCCATACTTCAGCAACTCTTATGCATGTTTCTTCTCCCTTTTTCTCACATTTTGTCACATTTCATTATTCCCCCATCCCTCATAAAATCTATTTTTCTCTCTATACCCTTTCTTAATTTTTTTTTATCGCATAGATATTTGAATTCCTCTGAATGATGGAATGTATACGTGAGTACACTGAAATGCTAAATAATTAATATTTAGGCGCAGGAGTGGCTGTGTGGTAAGTAGCTTGCTAACCAACCACATGGTTCCGGGTTCAGTCCCACTGCGTGGCACCTTGGGCAAGTGTCTTCTGCTATAGCCCCGGGCCGACCAATGCCTTGTGAGTGGATTTGGTAGACGGAAACTGAAAGAAGCCCGTCGTATATATGTGTGTATATATATATGCGTGTGCGTGTATGTTTGTATGTCTGTGTTTGTCCCCCTAGCATTGCTTGACAATTTACGAAATATTTTTGTGGAAAGTATTTGGTGAAAATTTTCGGAAAATTTTTGCCGAAAATTTTCACCGAAAATTTTACCCAAAAATTTTTCAAAAATTTTCCCAAAAAATTTTTCCAAAATATTCACCGAAAATTTTCCCCAAAAATTTTTCGAAAATTGTCACAGAAAATTTTTTCCAAAAATTTTTCGAAAATTTTCACCGAAAACTTTCCCCAAAAAGTTTTCGAAAATTTTCACCGAAAATTTCCTCCAAAAATTTTTGCAAAATTTTAAACGAAAATTTTCCCCAATGGCTTTCCATACTTTGTAATTTTGGCACCGCTTGCTTTCCATACTTTGTGATTTTGGCACCGCTGGCCTTCCATACTTTGTGATTTTGGCACTGTGTCTGTGTTTGTTCCTCCAGCATCGCTTGACAACCGATGCTGGTGTGTTTACGTCTCCGTAACTTAGCTGTTCGGCAAAAGAGACCGATAGAATAAATAGTAGGCTTACAAAAATAAGTCCTGGCGTAGATTTGAAGGCGGTGCTCCATCATGGCCACAGTCAAATGTAAAAGAGAGCAAATGAAAAGAGAGAACCCTGTGACGGACCAGCGTCCTGTCCAGGGAGGGAATATATATATCATGGAAACTGGGAAACCGGCCTTTATTAGTGGTATACCTTTACCCAAAATTTACCCAAAAATTTTTCGAAAATTTTCACCAATTTTCACAGAAAATTTTCCCCAAAAATTTTTGGTGAAAAATTTCGAAAAATTTTTGGGTAAAATTTTCGGAAAATTTTGGGGAAAATTTACCTGAGCTGGTTTTTATTTTATCGACCTCGAAAAAAATGAAAAGATATGTCGATCTTGGCAAAATTTGAACTCAGAACTTGAAGACGGACGAAATGCTGTTTCGCCTTTTGTCCGGTGTGCTAACGATTCTGCCATCTTGCCGCTTAAAAAGTGTGAATTATTGTCTGGCTTCAGTATCGCACATTTGCAGCCAAAGGTAGCGCCAGGAAGGAATGAGAAACTGGTGCTCGACGCCAGGGTTTGGTTGGTCTTATCGACTCCAACACGGCTTGGTATTGATTTATCTTCAACATGTCGAGGATGGGAAAATTCAAAGTTTATGAAAAAAGGAAGCCATTTGTTATAGTCAGACAAACGACTTCTTTTATTTAAACTCGTACATCTCAGTTACAGCAACAAGAACAAAAAAACAAGAACATTAAATATAGCAACAAGAAGAAACACAACAATGGGGTGTCTTTTTATTGGCCATAAGGGTACAAGACATCTGGGGACAGTGCAGGTAGGAAACACAACCGGACTATAAAGGAGGAAGACCTCATAACAATGACTATAATAATAATAATAATAAAACAATAATAATAATAATAATAATAATAATAATAATAACAATAACAATAACAATAATAATAATAATAATAATAATAATAATAATAATAATAATAATAATAAGAAGAAGAAGAAGAAGAAGAAGGAGAAGAAGAATTTTAAGAGAATTAAAGAATGGCGGTAGGATTACACCGAGAGACCAGATTTTCCTATTGTCACATCTGTTTGTGAATGGAGAGGGAGCTATTGACGCTGAGGAGTTAGGATTTGGTTGATCTCCGATTTGATCCTTTCGACTCTAATGGGATCAACAGACCAGATGGAATACACACACAACCGTCTTTATATATATTATATATATAATATATATACATATATATATATATATATATATTATATATATCTATATATATATATATATATATATATATTTTATATATATGATTATATATATATACATACATATATCTATATACATATATATATATTATATATAATATTATATATAATATATATATGTGTTTGTGTGTGTGTGGTGTGTATGTGCGTGCTAATACGTTTCGATTTAATTTTCGTTGTATTTGCATATTTGAGTATAGAGCAGTTATAAGAACTGGGGGTGAGAAAGGAAGAAACAATTACGGTCTGATCTTCACCCGTTTACAGCTGTTACTGCACTCACAGAGCATTGAGTTCTAACACCAGCTTATATTCCAACATACATACATACATACATACATACATACATACATACATACATACACGCATGCATACACGCATGCATGCATACATACATAGACATCGCTCACACGGTATCTGAAAAATACAGCTCCTGCTGGTACCTTCTTTTCTGCCGTCTAAGGATATTTAACCAATTTTCTGAGCTGTTTTGACAGCTATTCTGCGTTCGAGATTTCACTTTTCTGTAAAAAAACCCCAACTCACTCAGTGCTTCTAAGTGTGTTCTTATATATATATATATATATATATATATATACATATGTGCATATATATATATATATATATATATATATATATATATATATATATATCGGTGCAGGCATGGCTGTGTGGTAAGTAGCTTCCTTACCAACCACATTGTTCTAGGTTCAGTCCCACTGCGTGGCACCTTGGGCAAGTGCCTTCTACAATAGTCTCGGGCTGACCAAAGCTGTGTGAGTGGATTTGGTAGACGGAAACTGAAACAAATCCGTCGTTCATATATATATGTGTGTGTGTATGTATGTGTGTGTGTGCGTGCGTGTATGCATGCGTGTCAGTATTTGTCCCCACACCATCGCTTGACAATTGATGTCGGTGTGTTTACGTTCCCCGTAACTTAGTCGTTCGGAAAAAGAGACCGATAGGGTAAGTACTAGGCTTACAAAGAATAAGTCTTGGAGTCGATTTGTTCCCAACTTAGAAATTCTACAAATAACACTAAGAGAAAATACAGTTCTATATTTAAGAGATGAGGAATCATATACATTATTTACATTATTTACATTATTTACATTATTTACATTATTTACATTTGATGGATATTTGTCCTCATCTTGTTTGTTGTTAACACAACGTTTCGGCTGATATACCCTCCAGCCTTCATCAGGTGTCTTGGGGAAATTTCGAACCTGAGTTCTCCTTCCTAAGGTATTTTTCAAGGTTGTTGTTATTATTATTATTATTATTATTATTATTATTATTATTATTATTATTATTATTATTATCATTATTATTATTATTCATGTCACAGCACGGAATCGAACTAGGAATCCTGGGGTTAGTAGCCCGCGCTCTTAACCACTACGCCATATGCTCGTGGGCAATTATGGTAGGTTATACAAAGGCGAAACATGCTGCCCATCTCAAAACAAGGGTAGACGAACATCCCAAAGCTGTGTCTCGAGAAGATATTGATAAATCGGGTATAGCTGATCATGTATGGAAAAATGGAAACCATCTCCCCCCTGTGGAATGAAATTAAAATAATAGACAGAGGAAAATACTACTGGAAAATATGAAAACTAAAAGAAGCAGCTCATATGCTAGGACACAACAACCTCCTAAGCAGACCGAGTGCAGATATGAATAGCATATGGAACCTGTATTAAGGAAGGATAGGAGAATATTAGATTTATAAGCCATAAAATTCACTCCATAATTGCCCACAGGCATATAAGCCTTGTGGTTAAGAGCGCGGCCTACTAACCCCAAGATTCCGAGTATGATTCCAGCAAGACCTAAATAATAATAGTAATAATAATAATAATAATAATATAATAATAATAATAACAACATGGAAGCACTCTGTCGGTTACGACGATGAGGGTTCCGGTTGATCCGAATCAACGGAACAGCCTGCTCGTGAAATTAACGTGTAAGTGGCTGAGCACTCCACAGACACGTGCACCCTTAACGTAGTTCTCGGGGATATTCAGCGTGACACAGAGAGTGACAAGGCCGGCCCCTTGAAATACAGGTACAACAGAAACAGGAAGTAAGAGTGAGAGAAAGTTGTGGTGAAAGAGTACAGCAGGGATCACCACCATCCCCTGCTGCCGGAGCCTCGTGGAGCTTTTAGGTGTTTTCGCTCAATAAACACTCACAACGCCCGGTCTGGGAATCGAAACCGCGATCCTATGACCACGAGTTCGCTGCCCTAACCACTAGGCCATTGCGCCTCCACAATAACAACAACAACAACAACATCGAAAAATATCTTAGGAACGAGAACCCAGGTTCGAAATTTCCTGAAGACACCTGATGAAGGCTGGAAATGTTGTGTTAACAACAAACAAGATAAGGACAGATATCCATCTAATGTAAATAATGTACATAATTCCTCATCTCTTAAATATAGAGCTGTGCTAAAACTTTATTTTTCTTTAAACCATTTGGTTAGGACACAACTTTAAAGATTTAGGTAAAACTACTTAAAACTATAGCATTCTAACGAAATATACTTTTGGAAATACCTTCATTGCAAGAATATTTATTTCACTTGTTTAGCGTTATTTGACAGTATATCTGAATTGTCAGTCATCTAAGAGCAACTTTCTTAAACTCCAAGCGGCCTCCTTTAAATATTTTAGTGACTTAAAGCTAGAATGTTCTGGAATGCCGTGAATTGGTCTTGCAGTGTAGGTTATTATGAATTATTGGTGAAATTTAACGACAAGGTGTATTAATATTGCATTATATGAAAAGAAAAAAATTGAGAAAGCATGTGTATTTAGTTGTGTCTGGAGAGAGTCATTTTCTTTTTGTGCCTTATAATGTAACACACTCACCGGTAAAATTTCGACTTTTTTCTTATTTCTATTTTCCTAAAATTTTCGTTGCGTCTTGCAACCTTTTCAATAGTTTTTGCAAGACGCAACGAAAATTTTAGGAAAATAAAAATAAGAAAAATGTGGAAATTTTACCGGTGAGTGTGTTACATTATAAGGCACAAAAAGAAAATGACTCTCCCCAGACACAACAGAATATGCTTCAACATACGAATTCATATAAAGAATCTTGCAAACCAAATCCAGAAACGAAATGTGTATTTGGGTTATATTATAACGTATATTGGGTATGTTTTGTTATTTTTTAGTTACTGGGCACCGTCTGAAGTGTTTTAGTCGAAGAAATCGACCCCGGTATTTCGGTTTTGGGGTAGGGATAGGAGTGGGTGTTAGTACTTATTCAGATTCTCTTTTTTTGCGGAACTTGAAGTGTACAGTAACGTAAAAAAACCAACACCGGCTGTCAAAAAGTGGTGGGGAACACACACACGCACATACAGATACATACATACATACACACTTATATACGTACACACATATGTGTATATGTGTGTGTGTATGTGTGTGCCTGTGTGTTTGTGTGTGAGCGTGCGTGTGTGCGTTGGCTTAGATTTCCCTTGGCGGGCTGCCCATATCGGAGCAATCTCAAGATTAATCAGCCGAAATTGCTAAGATGATCTGGTTCTTGACTGATGACTGAGGGCTTCGAATGTCCCGTCCTGTGGTTCTTGTGTCGTCTCTGTGGTGTTTCATGTTCTTGTCCATGTCTGTAATTATTTTTACTGTTTACCTATATATATATAATATATATATATATATATATATATTATATATATATATATATCCAAATTTAGGAAATAGAGCAAGTAAAATCCAGGCTAAATGTTTCCAAGCGAAACCTCGAAAGTACTAATTACTCAACGAGGGACACTTCCATGATCCTTTGATCTTACATTCACAGATTATCACTCCACCCTCTCTCTCTCTCTCTCTATCTATCCATCTATCTATGTGTGTATCTAGACAAGATAACGTTTTTATAGTAGTTTTTAGTATATATCTATCTATCTATTTGTCTGTTTGTCTGTCTGTCTGTCTATCTGTTAATCTATCTATTTATCTATCTGTCTGTCCCTCCGACTATTTATTATCTATCTATCTGTCTATTCATATATATATATATATATATATATATTATATATATATATATATATATACATACATGCATATATATACATGCATATTATACCACGTGATGCTTTCAGTTTCCGTCAACCAAATTCACTCACAGGGCTTTGGTTGGTACGAGGCTATTGTCGAATACACTTACCCAAGGTGCCACGCAGGTGAAATAAAACCGGAACCTCATGATTGCAAGCATGTTTATAATAAACTCTACCGCGACCATTAGTGTGAGAAATCTCTCGTCCGATGGCTTTTGAAGAGGCAAAATATTGCAATATTGACAATGAACGATAAATGGTTAAAATGTGTTACTTTTGGA
>NW_021825047.1:0-5000 GCF_006345805.1 Octopus sinensis | reverse complement strand
CTAGAATTCATTAAGGCGGTGCTCCAGCATGGCCGCAGTCAAAGAATAAAAGTATTGTTTGTGTAGAACCAGATCCCCATCTCTCTCTCTCCCTCGTCCTCAAAACTTGTATCTGATGCCACAAATGCCACGAGTTCAGAAGGTTCCGAGATGTAGGATTTCTATGGAGTTACCATCTCTCAGACGAGTGGCTAAAGAGCTGAAGAACCTCGTCTGCTTTGAGTAAGTTGCGGTGTCTTTAAATGACCATCTTCCGGAGTTATGTCTGTGACGTGCTCAATGACCCATTGCTTGGACACTTGTAGATGTTACTGCTCCGGGTCAGAATAAACCTCAAGACAACAGTGGCTCAGGGATGGTTCCGCACTTCTCACAACACGAGAGCTTCCGATCCAGGGCCCGACTACCTGTTGCAGTTCAAGGTCATACTCAGGGCATATATACGATATAACATAGACTTATGTTGAGAGTATTGTTATTGTTTAACTTCATGTCAGACATACTCGAGTAGGAGATGTCACTGCTGGAACGCCGTTGTTGAATGCCGTTGTGACAATCCCTCTCTATTATTTGAGACATGGTATTTCTCCAACCACATTACTCTTTTACTCTTTTATTTGTGGCCATGCTGAAGCACCGCCTTTAGTCGAGCAAATCGACCCCAGGACTTATTCTTTGGAAACCTGGTAATTATTCTATCGGTCTCTTCTGCCGAACCGCTAAGTTACAGTGACGTAAACACACCACCATCGGTTGTCAAGCGATGTTGGGGGGACAAACACAGACACACAAACATATATACACACATGCACATAAATATATATATACATATATACGACGAGCTTCTTTCAGTTTTCGTCTACCAAATCCACTCACAAGGCTTCGGTCGATCCGAGGCTATAGTAGAAGACACTTACCCAAGGTGCCACGCAGTGGGACTGAACCCGGAACCATGTGGTTGGTAAACAAGCTACTTACAACACAGCCACCCCTACTCCATTGTTTTATATTTTCTCCAGTTTTTAAAACATAAAGATTTTAATACAATTTCTTTAGAGGGTTAAGTCACTACGTAGACTAAAGTTGGTTAGTCAGCATTTTTGGTAACAGGGGCGTACTGCGAGTATATAAGGATCTGTGGAGGTGTATCTGTGCTGAGAAAAAATAACGAATATTTCATGTTATATATTTACGGCTATTTATGCAATCTCATGAAACCATTAATTAGAAAGTTATAATGCATTAATTAATCAGTTATTTTGTTACATCAAAGTGAACACAACGCATAATGATATAAATCTAAAGAATATTTTTACCATGTATCTTAATGAGAATATTAATTCTGCTTTGCTATAGATATCTCAAAGGTCACATAAGAGAATAGCTTCTATAAATTTTCGTTGTTTACAAGAATATTACGAAGATATCTAAAATGGAGATATTCTTGAGCTAACTTTAAAGTCGAAAAAAAATAACATACAAAATAGAGAAGTACCAAAACTATGAAATGATAGTTTACAATGTTACAAAACACGATTCCTCAAAAGTGGATTATTTTTTTGAATATCTGCATAGAATGCATAAATTCCATAATTGGTAAACTATTAAATTTCGATATCAAAATATTATCCAATTGTAAGCAAATTATCTCGATTAGCAAGAAATAGGGAGTTTTATCTAACATCACATCAAAAGGAGTTTCGCTTATTCGTAATTCGGGCTCATGATTTTGTTAAAACCTCTTTTGAAATTATTTCAAAAGACCGAAACAGTTTCTGGCAATTACAGCACCATCGATTCTTGGATCTGTTCTTGTATTGTTGGAATAGTTGATTCGCGAACAATTGCGGCATTGATTCGAGTTCTTCATATTTGTAAGAAGAGAGTTAATCAGTCCATCCGGCCTTTTCAATTTCGATATTTATGTAGCAACTGATATCGATCGAAATGCTAAACCATAAAACAATTTTTGGTCCTGTAAATTCCACGATGAGAATGCCTTTAACATGCACGAAGAATTTCACTTCATATTTCAGCCCATAAAAGCTCTTGAACATGGGTCCTTTACAGAACCAATTAACCCCATGGCACGATAAATCATCATAGGCGCAGCAGTGGCTGTGTGGTAAGTAGCTTGCTTACCAACCACATGGTTCCGGGTTCAGTCCCACTGCGTGGCGCCTTGGGCAAATGTCTTCTACTATAGCCTCGGGCCGACCAAAGCCTTGTGAGTGGATTTGGTAGACGGAAACAGAAAGAAGCCCGTCGTATATATATATATATATATATATATATATATGTATGTATGTGTGTATATGTTTGTGTGTCTGTGTTTGTCCCTCCAACATCGCTTGACAACCGATGCTGGTGTGTTTTCGTCCCCCGTAATTTACCGGTTCGGCGAAAGAGACCGATAGAATAAGTACTAGGCTTACAAAGAATAAGTCCTGGGGTCGATTTGCTCGACTAAAGGCGGTGCTCCAGCATGGCCGCAGTCAAATGACTGAAACAAGTAAAAGAGTAAAAGAGCATATCCTATATCAGGATACTTCAAAATCTTTCCAGATTCTCTGCTCAATCCAGATATTTTTCTGTAGTTAAAACATTAAATTACTACATTCACCACACGATTCCGTTTTGAAATATATACAGATTTTCATGATGAATACAACACATATAAACGTATTAGATGTTTAAAACTCTTAGCATACATGGTACACCATCCGTGATTACGCTGTTAAAATTTTTTCCTCTAAGGTCCTTAGTAGTCGAATATATTGATTTTAAAAGATATAAAGCATTTCTTATCGAAAAGCTTGTTGCTTTCTCACGTACCCGATATCCAGCTGTACCGCATTTACTATACACACACATTATACATACATACTTATATACACATACTCACATGCATGTATATATACTTGTATTGTATATGTGTGCGACACACACACACATATATATATATAATATATATATATATATATCTACTAGCAGTATCACCCGGCGTTGCTCGGGTTTGCTTCGACCCTTTAGAATTGGAATTTTTGAAACTTTTGCATTACGTAGCTTGTTATTCTCTTTACGTGAACATTTTCCCGGTTGAAATACACCGAAAAATGGTGACATACCAGTAAAAAAAATCGTAAAAATAGGGATTTTCATAGAAAAAAAAAGCACCTTTTTGATGTAACTAATTTTTAGTCTTAACATAGTCCGATTGGAATTTCATCTTCTTCGGAAAGACGAGCAACTCTTCTTCTATCATACTCTCAATTTTGGTCAACTTGCGTCGCAGGGTCTCGGAGGAGATAGTGTTAGTTGAAGGCTACCAACCTGTCATACACAGACAACTTCAGCTTTATATATATATATATTATATATATATATATATATATATATATTATATATATATATTAATTAATCAATATAGGGTGGCAAAAATTTCGCAGAATTTTTTTGCCACCAGCGGCCCAGTGGGAAAAAAAGTAAATAGTCATAGACCATTTATAAATTCAACAGCAAAATTAAGGAACGGCCATAATAGGCCATTCAACCCACTAGAAATAACAGCCAAGGCTTCAACCGCAAAACAATATTAATTCCGTAAACCAGGAGAAAATTAAAAAAACATTTACCCTGAAATACTTTATACGATGCATCGTTTCGTCTATTCTTTAATGGTAAATCAACATGATTAAATTAAATCAAGCTAATCTTCCATAGGCCAGTAGATTCATCAGTAAAGTCTCCTGGTTTACGGAATTAATATTGTTTTGCGGTTGAAGCCTTGGCTGTTATTTCTAGTGGGTGAATGGCCTATTATGGCCGTTCCTTAATTTTGCTGCTATATATATATATATATATATATATATATATATATATAGATATAGATAGATAGATAGATAGATATATAGATAGATAGATAGATAGATAGATAGATAGATAGATAGCTGTAGACGATGAACTTCTCCACATTTTCTCTCAGCAAAACTTTACTCCCACAGGAAGTATAGATTTACTTGAGTATAAGTTTTATGCCCCATCTATCGAGCACTGCAACCGAACCTAAAATTACGTGTAGCAAATAAAGCATCCTACTCTATTTGCCGGTGTACAGCACGCTCTCTGGTATAAGATGCATCCCTACTTTACAACTATATTATGTGTAAATACTACAAGGAAATTTAATATGCTTCATCATATATGCATACACTATCCATAAATACTATGGCATAAGACACATACCACGCGACTGTTACATTTAAGTTTACAAAACTAGCGTGTCGTATTCGCCGGATTATATGCTTCATCTTAGGTTGTCCGTCGTAGATCGACGTTAACTGTTTTTGTTCAGAAATCATCTCTGGCAAGCCTTCACATGTGGGCTACAAGGTCTGTTCTTGATCTGCAGCAGAGATGACATCTGTTGCAACTGAAGCAACTTAAAGTAACGAGAGAAGTAGAGATGTGCGCTTTCGTATTCTCTCATTTTTTTCCACCCCAATGGCTGAAAGTACGAGCTTCAACGATCGGTGCCATTCATCGCACCACAGGACCATCTCCTCCCAGGCGCCTGGAAGAGATACCGGAGTTCCCCATATGTTTCTTCAGCGTACCCCTGTATCGCAACCTCTGGCCACCGTGGCTCCGCCTGCCCTAACGCAGTTCGACTCAGAAAACTACCTCCGGGACCATGCTGCCTTCCATCCTGAACAACAAAGTCTCCAGTGTTTATCACATAGATTTAACCTGTTTTTATTTCGCTGGGCGTAAATTTATTGCTATTACTGTTTGACATAGTTAGAACGCTGATATTTCAGCTGTTGCTGAAATCACCACCAAAATTAGTGATAGTCACTGATAAGCGGCCTTTATTTAACATATATCTTTTTCAAACGCAGCGTTTAAAGCTGTTATTGTTGTTGCTATTGATGATGATGATGATGATGATGATGTTGCTATTGTTATTGTTGTTGTTGTTTTTCCAGTCAATAATTCTT
>NW_021825046.1:0-12500 GCF_006345805.1 Octopus sinensis | reverse complement strand
ATGGTTCCGGGTTCAGTCCCACTGCGTGGTACCTTGCGTAAGTGTTTTCTACTATAGCCTTGGATCGATCAAAGCCTTGTGAGTGGATTTGGTAGACGGAAACTGAAAGAAGCTCGTCGTATATATGTATATGTATGTGTATATGTTTGTGTGTCTGTGTTTGACAACCGATGCTGGTGTGTTTACGTCCCCGTCACTTAGCGGTTCGGCAAAAGAGACCGATAGAATAAGTACTGGGCTTACAAAGAATAAGTTCTGGGGTCGATTTGCTCGACTAAAGGCGGTGCTCCAGAATGTCCGCAGTCAAATGACTGAAACAAGTAAAAGAGTAAAAGGAGTAAAGAGATAGTAAGTATGAAACATCCTTCAACCGTATTGCTCTTTATTACAACGAAGCTTTCAAAGGAAGTAGGTTCAAAACTAGAACGCTTCACACATATTGAGCAACAACTTAAAAAACTAATGAAATGCTATATTTTTATAAGTTATAAGCTTCTCTGTGGTTTAAATGTGTGTTGTAATGTTGCCAAGACATCCTAAACATTATAAACACATAGACTATAAATATAATTAGGTGGCACGTAAAACGCACCAACCGATCGTGGTCATTGCCAGCCTCCTCTGGCCCCTGTGCCGGTGGCACGTAAAAAGCACCAAACGATCGTGGCCGTTACCAGCCTCCTC
This sequence comes from Octopus sinensis, assembly GCF_006345805.1. Classification (NCBI taxonomy): domain Eukaryota; kingdom Metazoa; phylum Mollusca; class Cephalopoda; order Octopoda; family Octopodidae; genus Octopus; species Octopus sinensis. Next base: position 11,816 of record NW_021825046.1, on the reverse strand, counting down.
TGGCCCCTGTGCCGGTGGCACGTACAAAGCACCAAACGATCGTGGCCGTTACCAGACTCCTCTGGCCCCTATGCCGGTGGCACGTAAAAAGCACCAACCGATCGTGGACTTTACCAGACTCCTCTGGCCCCTATGCCAGTGGCGCGTAAAAAGCACCCACTACACTCTCGGAGTGGTTGGCGTTAGGAAGGGCATCCAGCTGTAGAAACTCTGCCAGATCAAGACTGGAGCCTGGTGCAGCTTCCTGGCTTCCCAGGCCCCCAGTCGAACCGTCCAGCCCATGCTAGCATAGAAAACGGACGTTAAACGATGATGATGATGATGACGACGACGACGACGACGATGATGATGATGATAATGATCTTAAGGGGATCTGCAGTTATGGTGAAGTAAATTAAAGACTCCGCTGTTTCTAGTACGATCACACAAGACAAGACTATTCTCTTGCATGTAATTCAAACCACCCTAATATTTACCCTCACAACGTTATATCACATTCTGAAACGTTTCCCTCTCTCTCTCTCTCTGTCTCTCTCTCTCTCTCTCTCTCTCTCTCTCTCTCTCTCTCTCTAGCATCTTACTGCAAAACAAAATGCCACAGAGAGCTTACTTGAAATCCCTTCAGAGAAAGCTTCTTGCAGCATATGTTTAGATTCATACACTCGAAAGGGCCGCTTAATACATTCGCTATCCAAATATAACTGGCATTTAAATAGGACAATAATATGCTATAAAATAGATTCGTCAATGGACTATACAAGTTTTCCTCTTCGTTTATAATTCCAGGTATAATATTCGTCAAACATCAAAAGATCTTTTATTACAATCTTTTGTATAATCAAAAGCGATGGATTTGCGAATCGTTTCCAAACTGCTAACTATCCAAAGTAGATCCTAATAAGAGTGTTGCCATAAACTGACATGGGGGTTATATAATGAAAAGGATTATTCTATTGTCCGTTAATGTTGATGTTTCATTCACAATGACTGCTCTACTTTCTTTTGTGTGATTTACGCTCATGATACTAAAGATATGAAAACATTACGTTCACTTTTACACGTGAATAACAATACATATCATGTGTTCTATGTGTTACATTTGAATAAATATAGGTTGCATTTTATAACAAGATGGGGAAGCGGCCAATTAAAGGTCGATGTACCGTTTATATAATCATATTCACTGCTTTTGCTTATGTGTTTGTTTCTATATTGCCATGCAACTCCACATCTTTCGTTTCTTGAATTATCGATATTGCAAAGGTCAGAGTTGCAATTCAGTAAACAGTTGAATTTAATAAGCCCTTATTTTATAGACCAAGTAGATTTGTTCTCAATCATCAACACAAATCTTCATTGATTCAAATATATGAGCGTCTCTATAGCGTCTCTGAGTTCAAATTCCGCCTAAGTCGACTTTGCTTTTTATCCTTTCAGGGTCGATTAAATAAGTACCACTTACGCAATGGGGTCGATGTAATCGACTTAATCCCTTTGTTTGTCCCCTCTGTGTTTAGCCCCCTGTGGGCAATAAAGAAATAAATAATCAACTTTTGCTTCTATGATCCAAACTTCCTGTCTTAAAGTGGCCTAAATTAAAACACCATCAATCAAAATTTCTTATTAATTTACGTTCCAAACATAAACTGAATAATGACAAAGTGGTTTTAGTAAATTCTTCAAAATTTTCAAGAATATCTGAAACGAAAGCCGTGTACTTCAACTGGAATATGGCAACAAAAGGGGTCAATGGGATCCAAATGAAAATTTTGATGTTAATTTTTATTCCAAACGCCAGATTTAAAATGTCAATGGTCTTTTACAAAATCTGTGTCTTTCAACAAAAACATGGCGACAAAGTGGTTAAGAGGATTTAAATTAAAGAATCTTTTATCAAACTTTCATGTAAATTTATGTTCAAAACACCAGTTTAATAATGACAAAATTATTTCTCGATATATTTCATTATTTTCAAAATTAAATGAAGCGGAAGCAACGTCTTTTGACAGAAATATGGAGACAAAACTGTTAAGGAGAACGAAATTATAACCATCTTATATCGCAATTCCATTTTGGTTTATGTTCCAAAAGTCATCTAAATAATGACAATGCTATTTTTACTAAATTCGTCAACATTTTCGAAATTATTAAAAACAAAGGTGGTGGTGGTGATAGTGGTGGTGGTGGTGATGGTGGTGGTGGTGTTGGTGCTGGTGATGGTGGTGATGGTGGTGGTGGTGGTGGTGGTGGTAGTGGTGGTAGTGGTGGTGATGGTGATGGTGCAGATGTTGACTGGTGGTGGTGATGGTGGTGGTGGTGGTGGTGGTGGTGATGGTGGTGCTGATGCTGGTGGTAGTGGTGGTGGTGGTGCTAGTGGTGCTGGTGCTGAGGCTGGTGGTGGTCGTCGTTGTTGAGGAGCTGGAGGAGGAGGAGGAAGAAGAAGAGAAACAAGAAGAAAAGAAGAAGAAGAAGGAGAAGAAGAAGAAGAAGAAGAAGAAGAAGAAGAAGAAGAAGAGAAGAAGAAGAAAGGGAGAACGAGGAGGAAATCGGGAGAAGAAAGGGGATGAGGAGGAGGGGAAAATGAAGGGGATATGACGGATGAAGAAGAAGAGAAGAGGAAGAGGAGGAAGGGGAGGAGTAGAAGGGGAAAAAGAAGATTGGAGGAAAGGGATGAGTAGGGGAGGAAGAGGAGGAGGGAGAAGGGGAGGTGTAGAATGCAGATGAAAAACATGACTAAAAGACGTTCCTTAAATTCTGAGTGTATGAGAATTTGAAACATGAAACCTGTAAAGATTTGTGTCTGTAATGCTTGGTGCTTAAAGGAACGGTGAGGAATGACAGAGAAAAATGGTAGAAGGAGATTGGAACGGAATGTCTTGTAGAGCTTCTACCAGAGGGCGCACACTCTCCTACACTAATGTAATCTCCAGGGATACAGGCATCCAGCAACAGGACCTCCGTAATGCTATGATGGACCGTGAAGTCTGGCGTAGCATGGTAAATTCCATTGTCTCGACCAGAAGAGTTCAGTTTGCTGGACATTGTTGTAGAGCTGAAAAAGAGGTCATTTCTACTCTTCTCCTCTGGAAGCCATCTACTCGCAATACCAGAGGGCACACACTCTCCTACCCTGATGTAATCTCCAGGGATACAGGCATCCAGCAACAGGACCTCCGTAATGCCATGATGGACCGTGAAGTCTGGCGTAGCATGGTAAATTCCATTGTCTCGACCAGAAGAGTCCAGTTTGCTGGACATTGTTGTAGAGCTGAAAAAGAGGCAATTTCTACTCTTCTCCTCTGGAAGCCATCTACTCGCAATAACAGAGGGTGCACACTCTCCTACCCTGATGTAATCTCCAAGGATACAGGCATCCAGCAACAGGACCTCCGTAATGCCATGATGGACCGTGAAGTCTGGCGTAGCATGGTAAATTCCATTGTCTCGACCAGAAGAGTCCAGTTTGCTGGACATTGTTGTAGAGCTGAAAATGAGGCGATTTCTACTCTTCTCCTCTGGAAGCCATCTACTCGCAATACCAGAGGGCACACACTCTCCTACCCTGATGTAATCTCCAGGGATACAGGCATCCAGCAACAGGACCTCCGTAATGCCATGATGGACCGTGAAGTCTGGCGTAGTGTGGCAAATTCTATTGTCTCGACCACGGTCGAACAATGATGATGATGATGAAGGTTTGCCAACAAAAATTCAACCATTTGTTATTCATGGATGACCTCAAATTTTATGGTGAAGATGAAGCGCAATGGAGTTCGGACTGAGAAAGTGTGGTGTGTTAGTCTTAAAGAGAGGCAAAATCAAATGTATGGACGGGCTAACGATAGCGTCGGGGGAGGTTATGAAGCAAATAGAAGAGACGGGCTATAAGTACTTGGGGAGTTTGGAAATAGATAAATTGATGTAGAAAGAAATGACAAATAATTTAAGGTGGAGTACTTGGGCAGACTGAGACTGATCCTTAAGTCGAAATTAAACGGACGGAAGAAGATTGAAGCTATCAACACCTGGGCGGTTTCACTCCTTAGATATGGAGCAGGGGTAATCGCATGGACAGTGGACGAACTAAACAGCTGAGACAGAAAGACAAGGAAGTTGCTGACTAGATATGGGATACTCCACCCAAAAAGTGACATAGACAGACTATGTACCAAGAAAAAGAGGGCGAACAGGACTTATTGGATGCGAACACAGCGTTAGAAGAAAACAGTACATAGCGTAGTATGTAAAAAATGCCACAGAATAGCTATTATTAGAGGTAAGAAGGTCAGGCTTGGGTAGGATGAAAGATTGCAAAGATAAAGCACTGTACAAGCAATTGAAAACGAATGAAACTGAAAATAGGTGGGTAAAGAAAAGAATGCATGGTCAATTTCATAGAGGTATTGAAGATAAGACAGACAGAGAAAAAAGATGGCTGTGGATGACTAAAAGTAATTTAAAACCGGAAACGGAGGCCCTAATCTGTGCTGCCCAAGAGCAAGCATTAAGAACTAATCATATCAAATACAGAATAGACAATACATCAGAAAGTGATAAGTGCAGAATCTGTAGACAAAACGGTGAAACCGTATGGCATATTACTAGCCAATGTACGCCACTAGCCCAGAAGGAATACAAGAGACGCCACGACAATATAGCCAGGCTTGTCCACTGGACACTTTGCAACAAGTATGAACTTGTAAGACCACAAACCCGAAGACATCGTCTAAAATAGAAATGCAAAGATCCTATGGGATTTTATGAATTAGTGCGACCATGAGATAGAGAATAGGAAGCCAGACATAGTCTGAATTGAGAAGGAACGCAAACTATGCTGGATCATAGACATAACATGCACAGCTGACAACAAGGTATGCGATAAGGAAGAAAGAAAAGTCGATAGGTACGACAGGTTAGCTTGGGAGGTTAAGCAGTTGTGGTCGATGACAAAGGTTGTAGTCATACCAATAATTATCGGAGCCCTGGGAACAGTGAGTAAAAATCTCGAGAAGTATATGGAACGAATAGGGGCTGCAATAAGGGTGGAGCACTTGCAGAAAACAGCACTGCTTGGAACCGCTCGAATACTCCGGAAGGTGCTCGAAAAATAAGGGGTGTTACCTTAGTTCACTGGTAGTGAACAGCTGACACCGTAGTACATCTCCAGCGTTAGAAGCTGTGCGAAGGCAATAATAATATAATAATAATAATAATAATAATAATAATAATAATAATAGTAATAATAATAATTGGGAAGCACTCCGCCGGTTACGACGACGAGGGTTCCGGTTGATCCGATCAACGGAACAGCCTGCTCGTGAAATTAACGTGTAAGTGGCTGAGCACTCCACAGACACGTGTACCCTTAACGTAGTTCTCGGGGATATTCAGCGTGACACAGAGAGTGACAAGGCCGGCCCTTTGAAATACAGGTACAACAGAAACAGGAAGTAAGAGTGAGAGAAAGTTGTGGTGAAAGAGTACAGCAGGGATCACCACCATCCCCTGCCGCAGCTCCGTAGTTACTGACGCTTACTGAGTAGGATGCCAAAGGAAACGTGAAAGAAAGGAAGAAGAGGGGAAATGCAAAATAGAACCAAATAACAAGTTAACCAGCCAATTCTTTTTTACTTTAGGCACAAGGCCTAAAATTTTGGGGTGGGGGCAATCGATTAGATCGACCCCAATACGCAACTGGTACTTAATCTATCGGCCGCGAAAAGGATGAAAGGCAAAGCTGACCTCGACAGAATTTGAACTCAGAACATAAAGACAGGCGAAATACCTATTTCTATTTCTTTACTACACACAAGGGGCTAAACACAGGGCGGACAAACAAGGACAGACAAACGGATTAAGTCGATTATATCGACCCCAGTGCATAACTGGTACTTAATTTATCGACCCCGAAAGGATGAAAGGCAAATCGACCTCGGCAGAATTTGAGCTCAGAACGTAACGGCAGACGAATTACGGTTACACATTTCGCCCGACGTGCTAAAGATTCTGCCAGCTCGCCGCCTTAGTTAACCGACCAATTATGACCACCCAAAAACGACCAATAAAGTCGAAGAATCTCTGGAGACAATATATGCTGACCAACAGTCGTGCAACAATCCAGACGCAGCGGAACTGCGTCAGTGACCAGGTCGCTAACAGTGCGAGGAAAATAATGACACCAAGTAATAAATGTTTATGCGAAGTTAACGGTCTTTTTGCTTCAGAATGGCCAATTTATGTCTTCCAGACTGTATTTATGTCGATTAAATCGTATACGAATACGCATGCACACATACATACTCAAACACACGTATACACATACAAAGACACAAGCACATACACACACACATTATATATATAATATATATATATATATAAATATATATATATATATATATATATATATATATAATATATATATATATATATATATATATATATATTATGTGTGTGGTGTGTGTGTGTGTGTGTATGTATGTATGTATGTATGTATATGTATATATATATATATGTATGTATGTATGTATGTATGTATGTATGTATGTATGTATATATATATATATTATATACGGTATATGCTGTAGCAAACTCGCTGCCATCTCTAAATTGATATTTTGAATAATATATACGTGTATTCACATATATATTACAAATATATACATACATATATACATATATATATATATATTATATTATATACATATATATATATATATATATATATATATATATATATATATATATATATATATATATATATATACATATATATAATGACGCACGCACCCAACCATTCACACACACACATATAATATATGTATATGCATGCATGTATGTATACAGTATGTGTATATATGCGCGTGCGTATGTGTTATGGGGGAAAACGACAAAAGGAAAATATCAGCTAGTTTACAACTTTTATTTCCGCCATATTAGACCTCGTTAAAAAAAGGTAAGGCAAAATATAAATTCATTATTAAGATACCTTGAAAAGCATAAAGCAATGATGATGACGACGACGACGATGATTATGATGATGATGACCTGTATAGAAGAAAAAAATGGAAGCAATCGCAATGTCTGACACGAGAAATTAGTCTTTGTAATATTTAGGTGAAGTGATTTTTTTTACTGATTTTTCCATTGTATTTTGCGGTTGTTGTATTCTTTCCTTGTGTATTTTATTTTGTTCAATAACCGTTTAATAATAGTCATGTTTTAGATTTCCATTTATAAAACCGTCTGTAATATTTTTTTTATGTTCCAGAGTATAAGAAGTTAATACAGAAAGCGAATATGTGAAATAAAAGCGGTATCAAAACTAAAGCTGTCTGTGTGTATATATGTGTGTACATATATATATATATATAAATATATATGTGTGTGTGTGTGTGTGTGTTTACATATATATACATACATATATATGTATATATATATATATGTATATAACTTGTAATAAAGCCTGTCTTTGTATGAAACAATTGTACTAAAAACTAATCTATTCTTGTTGCTTCTTTCTCGTATATATGTATATATATATATATATATATATATATATATAGGCGCAGGAGTGGTTGTGTGTTAAGTAGTTGCTTGCTTACCAACCACATGGTTCCGGGTTAGATATATATAAGGATCCCTTCCAGGGGCCCTATTATCGGTATTTTTCAACAAGCTGAGTATGCCACGTGGTTTCTCGACCTGAGTTCTACTCACGTGTCAAGTTTCATCAAAATCGATAAAATCATGTAGGAGGAGGGCTATGGAATGGTGAAACTATTTTTTCGTTTTTCTGAAATTGCAACGTTTCGGACTCATGACACTTTTGCATAATAGCAACGATATACATATATATATATATATATATATATATATATATATGTATATAATATATATATATATATATATATATATATATATATATATATATATATTATATATATATATGTGTGTGTGTATATTATATATATATATATATATATATATTATATATATATGTATATATATATATATGTATATATATATATATATATATATATATATATATATATAATATTATAATATATATATATAATATATATATATATATATATATATATATATGTATATATATATATATATGTGGACATCTGGCCAGCTGGTAAGGTGGGCTGGATACCTGACACTGAAGAAGCGCAGTACGCTAAAATCACATGCTCAGGCAGTTCCGGCGCCCACACCAGACAATTTCGTTAGCTACGATATATGTCTGTACTCTTAACTCCCCACGGCTATGTGAGATAATCTCTCAATATTCGGCCTCTTATAGGAAAAGCGATTGGCTAGCTAAAACTTCGAAGTCACTGTGTTTAATATTCCTTTTTGAAGAATAATATATTGTAATAAATACTAAATTTGTACTCTCTCTCTCTCTCTCAGTTTATCTATCTATCTCTATCTCTCTTCCTTGCTTTCCTTCTCCTCCTCTCTTTATCATTCTCTCTCTCCTTCTCATTCTTTCTCTCCCCATGTCTCTGTCTCTCTTGCTATTTACCTCTCTCTTTCTCTCTATCAATTTATCTCTCTCTTACTACATGTCTCTTTCTGTTCTTATCTCTCTCTCCCATCCCTCTCTCTCCTTCTCTCTCCCATCCCTCTCTCTCCCATCCCTCTCTCTCCCCTCCCTCTCTCTAAAAGATAAAGCGATTTGAATAGAGAGAAGGAATGGGTTTACAGTTGATTTAATTAACCAAATTGAGAGAGTGATAATTGCTTTATCGGCAGCATTCCCAGAGAATGAAAGATTTTAAAAATTTATATAAAAAAATTAAGTTAAAATGAAGTGTGAAGTTGAAGAGATCTAATTAAATGTCGCCAGGCAATTAGTCCGTCAAATAATTATTTCTAACCCCTGCAAGTCGATTAGTCCGGCAATTAATAAGGGTTTCTAACAGTATGTTCGTATGTATGAAAATGTAGTGATTGAAGGACGCCATATTTTGTTATCGCGGATTAGCACAGTTGTGCCTTGGCAACTGTTGCTAATCGGAGCTGGCCGCGTAGCTATAAAGTGAAAAAAGAATTTGGTACCAGTCGCTCAACCAGCAGTCAGAGGAAGGACGCGAGGCGACCGACAGAAGTTTCTTCGTCGCGAACGGCTCTTACTTTCTCACTTCAACTTAACCTCACGGACTACTTTTACACTCCTGTTCCTTCAACGCTATTGATACCGTGAATAATTTTTTTCTTGTCTCAGCTAGCACAGACCAACTTGCCGCTGCTAGGTTATCACTGCTTACGACTTCGCATTCATGATTACGTAAGTTATTTCAGCTTCCGTGACTCACATACATTCACATAAATACAGACATACCCTACATACACATACAGGTTTTCACTCTCATTATTTGTCAGCAGTTGGATACTTATCATTGCTACTCTTCCGGCGCCTTAACCAATTTAAAGTGCGGATTAACCCTGCTAAATGTGTTTTTGGCACATCCTTCCTTGTGTTTCTTGGCCACAACATTGACAAAGAAGGTATTATGCCTCTTCCAGAGAAAGTGCGGGTTATTGAGGACCTTTCTTCTCCTACTTCCCTTCGCCAGTTGCGCCAATTCCTTGGCTTGCTGAACATTTATCGCCGCTTCATTCCTCGTTGTTCTGAACTTCTGTCTCCACTGGCCGAGCTCTTAAAGAATCGTATTGCGTTGACTCCGGCCCAAATGGAAACTACGATAAAACTTTTCTACCAGATTCCTGTCCTGTTGAAAGGACCCAGTACATTCGTATCTCTTGCTACTCTTGAGCTGATAGTCTTAGCCTTGTTTTCCTTTTTCCTTTTTCCTTTTCTCCTATTGAATAATCAATTAACAATTTTGGATTTCCCAAATGATGTGGTAGTCAAGCCTACTAAGTAGATGGTTCACTTTACTTCAAAGATGGAAATCATTTGAGAAGATTACTTCTTCTTCTTCGTCTTTGTCTTTACATCAAAGTACAGGCCTCCACTCCCACTCCTTGTCTGCACTCGGACACTTATCCTTGTTACTAGTTGCCAGCACTCATTGGATTAGATAAAGTTTAAAGTTTTGTTATAAATGAACTGGCTTCTGACAATGCTTTCTACACGTTTGTTACATCCTAAAATTATAACAAATCTAAGAATCCACGTGTATACATGTTTGTGTGTCTATGCATATGCACGTATGAATGCGTACCGTGTGTGTACCATTGGCAATTTTTTTCCTCCGTCTTCCCTTCTCTGGATCTTTCCTTTTCCTATGTTTCTGACGAAGAGCCCCGCTCGAAACGTTAAACCCTCCTTCTTCCCTTCCTTTCCTGAGCGTCCAATAATACTATACTTGTTCTACGTCCACGCGTTGTTGTGTTTTCTCTTTGTGTTTTCATGTTTGAGGAACTGTATATATATAATAATATATATAATATATAAATATATTATATTAATATATATATATACATACATACATATAAGAGGAATGACCACTAAGTGGATTCTTAATATGCTAAATGTAGACCACCGGTAACGATACTAGAACAATCACCACAACCACGTGCATCGTTACTAATTATTATCAACACAACAACCTCAACCAATTACAACACTAACTGTAGTGACACAAACACAACAAACACTACAGCCACCACCACCACCACCACTAACACCACCATCATCCTCATCATCATCATCTTCAGTACCAGTCCTCTGAGCATCCTTACCACCACCACCACCACCATCAGTACTTCCTATACCACTGTCACCTATACTACAACCATCACTAGCACATACACCATTACCACCGACAATCAACGCAAACTCCACTACCAACTACAACACAAACACAAGCTACACAGAGCCATCATCATCATCATCATCTCCAGTACAGCATTATCGCCACTACCACCACTACCACCATCACCACAACCACCACCACATATCCCTACTAACTACAGCACAAACCATCCACAAAATCTCAACTTGATACGCAACCACCTCAACCGTCAAGGCTATAACGCATCTGCCCATACCATTACTCATACCACTGAGTCGCCCTACCCACTCGCCCATCTTCCATCGAAAGCGCCGCCGTCATTGACACCCTCACCAAGATCTCCACGCCACCAGTGTTATCCAAGGGAAAGGCAAAGGGGCCGATACAGCTTGGCACCAGTGACGTCGCAACTCATTTCTACAGCTGAGTGAACTGGAGCAACGTGAAATAAAGTGTCTTGCTCAAGAACACAACATGCAGCCTGGTCCGAGAATCGAAATCGCAACCTCAAGATCCTAAGCTCGATGACACTAACCACTGAGCCATGCGCCTTCACACCGTCAGTAATAGCAGCGCAATTACCATCATCGTCACCACCACTACCATCACCACAACCACCACCACCACCACCAGCACAACCACTACCATCATCATCATCATCATCGGCAGCAGCAACAGCGTCACCGCCATCACCTTCATCACTACTACCACCACTACCACCATCACCATCATCATTATCAACATCATCATCGTCATCGGCAGCAGCAGCGGCACCACCATCCGCACCACGCCCAGCACTACTAGCGCCAACCACACCACCACCACCATTAGATATGAATGTATGTATGTACGTATATGTGTGTGTATGCATATGTGTGTGTATAGTTGTGCATCTATACGTGTGTGTGTGTGTGTGTGAATCTATGTGTCTGTGTGCATGTGCGTGTGTCTGCTTGCGTGTGCGGGTATGTATATGTACGTGTGTGTGTGTGTCTTGTTTGTATCTATCTGTGTGTGTGCATTTGTATGTACATGAGTTGTGTG
>NW_021825045.1:15000-16603 GCF_006345805.1 Octopus sinensis | reverse complement strand
ATAATAATAATAATAATAATATAATAATAATAATAATAATAATAATAATAGTAACAACAACAACAATAATGATGATGATCTTTCTAGTATAAGCACGGGGCCTGAAATTTGGGGGAAACGAATAATCGATTAGATCGACTCCAGTACGTAACTGGTACATATTTAATTGACCCTAAATGCATATTCTGCTGCGATACAATTCATGAAACAACAACAACAACAACAACAACAACAACAACAAGAATGATAATAATAATAATAATAATAATAATAATAATAATAATAATAATAAGCATTATCATTTTTGTTATAGTTGCAAATAGCAGCTGCTACTTATAACCATCTTTATTTATAGCTCTCTCTCTCTAATTCTCCCTCTCTCTCTCTCTCTCTCTCTCTCTCTCTAACTCTCACTCTCTCCCTAACTCACTCTCTTTCCTTTTTTTGTGTCTTTTGTATGTCATAGTTCACATATTCTGGAGTCTGTTTTTCGTATGTGGTTCCTCTTACCTGCCTGGAAGACAAAAAAAACGCCATTTCCAACATCGTGCTTACTTCGCTTCCTACTGTCGTAAACTTTCTGGTTACTTTTTTTTACTCTTTTACTTGTTTCAGTCATTTCACTGTTGCCATACTGGAGCACCGCCTTTAGTCGAGCAAATCGACATCAGGACTTATTCTTTGTAAGCCTATCGGTCACTTTTGCCGAACCGCTAAGTTACGGCGACGTAAACACAACAGCATCGGTTGTCAAGCGATGTTGGGGGACAAACACAGACACACAAACATATACACACACGCATGTATATATATATGTATATATATATATATATATTGGTTTATGTTTTTCACTGTTTGATTTGCCTAATAGTGGTTTTATCTCTAATATAATTTATAAGTATATATATAATATACACACACACACATATATATATATATATATACGTCTACCAAATCCACTAACAGTCGGTCTGAAGCTATAGTAGAAGACACTTGCCCAAGGTGCCACGCAGTGGGACTGAACCCGGAACCAAGCTACTTACCACACAGCCACTCATACGCCTATATTGTAAAAGTATTGCTTTGTGGTATTTCTTCTCTCTCTTTACATCCTCAGCTCATATACCGCCGAAACCAATTTAGCAATTAATCCATTCGGAATCTGTAAATAAATGTACCACTCGGTAAATGAAAGTACCACTGGAGTACTCAGGTCGTAAATTCACGCTTGAAGATGATGCTGATGATGATGATGATGATGGCGAGGAGAAAAAGAGTGATGAGGATAAACTGGAGGATTATGGTCATGATCATCATCATCGTCGTCTTCGTCATCAACCTGAGAGGGTGGCGATGGTGGTGGTGGTGGTGGTGGTAGTGGTGGTGGTAGTGGTGGTGGAGAATGCGATCGACTGTAAATTTGAGACTGTTATTCAAAATATGGCAGTTTTATGATCACGATCATTATTGAAACACCCTTTTCATCGTTTTTAACTTGGTTCACGATTATCTAATTCTTTATTTTCTTCATTCCCTCCCCCCTCGCTCCCTCTCCCTCCCTCTTTCTCTCTTCCTCTTTCTGTACCTCTTGCTCCGTTTGTAC
>NW_021825045.1:0-12500 GCF_006345805.1 Octopus sinensis | reverse complement strand
AAAAGAACGATTCCTTGTAGCACTTGTACTTTCCATAGAACCTCTGATTCGGGAACACAGGGGTAACGGTGGTAATTATTGACATTCTGTTGCATCGAATATACAGTAATCCCTCGACTATCGCGGATGTTACGCTCCAGCCACCCCTACCATCGCGATAGGTAAAAATCCGCGAAGTACAAACAGTACTGTACTGCATATTTTTTTTTATAATTTTATAATTTTTATGTATTTATATTTATCATAAATGCAAAACCACGGAGGAATCGACGTGATAGATGAAATAAACCGCGATAGATGAACCGCGTGAGGTTAACGCACACAAATACACACACACACACACACACACACACATAGTGAGAATTTACAAAAAAAAAAAAAAAGATGAAGGCGGGCGTGTAAATAACAAGCTGATGTATCAGTTGAACGGTCGGGAAGAGAGAAAGTCTTTTACGTTTCGAGCCTGCACTCTTCGACAGAAAGCCACACAGAAATAAACAGGGAGGGAAAATAGAAAATGATTTAGTATAGACAGACACACAAACGCATATAGATAGATAGATAGATAGATAGATAGATAGATAGATAGATAGATAGATAGATAGATAGATAGATAGATAGATAGATAGATAGATAGATAGATAGATAGATAGATAGATAATTCTTTATTAGCTGACAACTGTTCGTGCAATAGGAGCACTCCGTCGGTTACGGCTACGAGGGTCCCAGCTGATACGATCAACGGAACAGCTTGCTAGTGAAATTAACGTCTAAGTGGCTGAGCATTTCACAGACACCTGTACCCCTAACGTAGTTCGCAAGGAGATTCAGCGTGACACCGAGTGCGAGAAGGCTGACCCTTTATTGAAATATAGGTACTACTCATTTTTGCCAGCTGAGTGGACTGGAGCAACGTGAAATTAAGTGTCTTGCTCAAGCATACAATGCGTTGCCGGGAATCGAACCCACAACCTTACGATCATGAGCCGAATGCCGTAACCACTAAGCCACGCGCCCTCGCATAAGGTAATACACAAACACTCAGCTTGGGGCGCATCGCATCTTATAGCAGAAACATCTATAAGTTAATGAAGTTCATAATATAATTTCTCGTTCCCTGATCATTTATATTAATTCTTGTGTGTGCATGTGTGTGTGTGTGTATTTGTGTGCCTGTATGTGATCATATAAGCATATATTTAATGTAATTTATTATGTAATATAATATACACACCTACTAAGTCTCTGTCACACACATACCTATAGATAAATGGTTGGGTGCACGGCTGGATGGACACATGGTGAGATGAATGGATAGAGGGATGGTTGAATAGATGGATGGATAGGTGAGTAGGTAGAGAGATGGAGAGATAGACAGATGGACAAGTGGACGGATGGATGCATATGATAGATCGTTAGCTCTTACACGCATTTTTTTTTTCTCTCCTTGTTTTTTTTTCTGTGTATCTTTCTGTCGAAGAGCGAAGGCTCGAAACGTAAAAGACATTTTCTATTTCTATTTCTATTCCTGAGCGCGATACTAATACATTTGTTTGTTTGTACTCCACCTGCCTTCGTCTTTTGTTTATTTTCGTAAACTTTCCCTTTATATACTCTTTTTTTAAACTCTTTTACTTGTTTCAGTCATTTGACTGCGGCCATGCTGGAGCACCGCCTTTAGTCGAGCAAATCGACCCCGGGACTTATTCTTTGTAAGCCCAGTACTTATTCTATCAGTCTCTTTTGCCGAACCGCTATATATATATATATGTGTACATCGAGAAGGATTCAGACGTAGAAGAACTGATAAAAATCAATACAGTGATCGAGCGACAGTTTATTGTGAGTTAGTAATGAAACAGGAGTCGCATAACCGGAGAATATACTGGCTGGACAACAGTGGACAACTGATTGACCACTGGAAACAACTTAAGACTCCTGTCTCTCTCGCCTTTAGCAATAAACATGTTTAATAAGAAAAGCATTTGCCAAAGTGATGAAGTAACAGAAAAATGGTTTGGAAATAAAAACCATCTCCCCCACGAGGTGGCTTTTACTTCATTTAATTGGCAGCCTCATCCACAATTAGTTACATTATTTCGTGTATATGTGTCGTGAGATAATTGGTTGGTTGCCCGGTCGGTCGGTTGGTCGGTTGGTCGGGCAGTTGACCGGTCCGTCGGCTGGTTGATTGGTTCGTTGGTTGGTTGGTTGTTCGGTTGATAGGTTGGTTCATATGTTTCTATGTGTGCCTTAGAATATTTAGAATTTTGTTCATGTTGTTCGGCTAGTAGTCTTGATCCGCCACCTGATTTAACATCTGTCATCTTCGGGGCCTTTATCGAAGTCCGCTTTGTTGCAGGCATTCGGGCCAGGTTTTTTTCCCCACCTCATTCACCTTCAACATTCCTCGAAGGCTTTGTCAATAATCATAAGCACTACCACCAAACTATAAGACACAGAAAAAAAAAAAAAACATTATAACGAAACATTATTCTTTGTTCCAAAGACCCTTGCGGTCAAACTGCTGATTCGTAACTTTGATTTTCCAATATATTATATCTTCACAGTTCATTGCTCCGTTTCTGGTTGTTTGTGGATAAAATGTGTACAAGATGAGATGATGAAAAAACTTAATATCACTGGGCCATTTTGCCATAATCTTGTATAAGTAATAACCATCTATATATCATACCACTAACAGGCATGATGCTATGGGTTTTGTCTGAGAGAAAATCTCTTTCTAGACATGCTGCATTAAAAACAATACAGATCAGAATGGGACGATCATCGTCTCATCACTGACCCACGAGAACGCTTGCGTTTCGGCCCCCTTGAGCCTTGTCAGTGACGTGTAGTCATCAGCTACATATCTAGACGAAATATATCCCAGAAATAGTGAATACTACATTCACAGACATTACGGAAAGCAACCAGGCAGGATAAAAACTAGGTGCAGTACAGTAAGAATGACAAGCAACTATAATTAATTAACCAGGAAACGAGTAAGACCAAGATTAAGTAATTATTTCTAAAGCAAGTCTTACATCAGGTGAATATCTATATTTGCCCCAATAAGAGTGGCTGTGTGGTAAGTAGCTTGCTTACGAACCACATGACAAAGAATAAGTTCTGGGGTCGATTTGCTCGACTAAAGGCGGTGCTCCAGCACGGCCACAGTCAAATGACTGAAACAAGTAAAAGAGTACATGTGTTGTTTGATTTTGGAGTTTTCATTCTCCTAGTAGTTTTGCTGTGTGCCTAGAGAGAACCCTAAATGATTCTTTACCGTCACACATACACACAAATATATACACATAACAAAACATTATCCACACACCACCACCACCACCACCACCACCGACAACAGCCGTCACTGAGGAAGAAACAAAATACGATTTTATCTACAAATTAGATCCGCAAACTTTTGATAATAACACCGACCGTTCCCTTTAGGAAATATAAATACACACTCACACAATATATAACGCACTATTCCATAACACACACACACACACACACACACACACACACACACACACACACACAGAGGGAAATACATATGCATAGAAATATATCCTTATAATTGAATAACATTTTTAGTTTATTTTATTGTTTTGTATTATATGTAAAATATTTGAAGAATTTAGAATTCAACTCCAAAGAAAAGGGCAAAAAAACCTCTTTACGGTTGAATTGGAAAAAAATTTTTGTGCTGCTGTTTTTTTGATTATTATTTTGCATTGTTGACCCAGTAACAAAGTCATTTATTGTTGTTGATGTTGTTAATATTACTTGCCGTTCGGTTTAAAAAGAGCGATATTCGTAAACATCATTATTATAGATATCATGATTATGTGTGTGTAGTTGTATGAATGTGTGTGTACGCGCGCGTGTGTGTATGTGTGTTTGTATGAATGCATACGTGTGTAAGAGACTGATAGGGGGAATCTATAAGTGACAGCCACGCGCACGCGCGTACACACACATACTCATGCATACATATTAAAACAATTTGATACGGTTCTACGTGACTTAAAATTTCGCAGGTCCCCTATCAGAAGCCCGTCTCTTTCAAACTTTGGATTGTGTATGTATGTATGTATGTATGTATGTGTGCGTGTGTATGTATGTATGCATGCATGCATATATAAATATATATATTCATATATATACATACATGTGTGTGTGTGTGTGTGTGTGTGTGTGTGTGTAAACAGTAACAAGGAGAATAGTGTGAGCAACTCATTTTATTACACTTGTTTCATCAACACTTTTCTATAAGATTATCGCCGGAATAATATTATATAAACTACGAAATAAACATCGAATTGGTATTATTCCAGTAACATTGAGAATTCTCTACACTTTCGGTCCATGTATGAATCGATTTGGTATCCATATATGATGAAGATGATGAGTGCTCAGTTCTATATTTAAGAGATGAAGAATTATGTACATTGTTTACATTATTTACAATTGACATTTTGAGTCCTCATCTTTTTTGTTGTTAACACAACGTTTCGGTTGATATACTCTCCAGCCTTCATCAGGTGTCTTGGGGAAATTTCGAACCTGGGTTCGCGGAATTTCCCCCAAGCCACCCGATGAAGGCTGGAGGGCATATCAGCCGAAACCTTGTGTTAACAACAAAAAATATGAAGACAAATATCCGCCGAATGTAAATAATGCATGATGAGTGTTGTTTCTTTTTGTCTGATGATACCGGTTTCACGTTTAACCTGATTGTTTTTATTTGCTTTCGTCTTTACATATGCACGGATATGATTTTCACACCACGCATCCATCGATATAGGATTTTATAAAATACAAAACAGATTAAGGAATGAAATAATTAGGCGCAGGAGTGTTTGGTAAGTAGCGCTGTTTGGTAAGTAGCTTGCTTACCAACCACATGGTTTCGGGTTCAGTCCCACCGCGTGGCACCTTTAGTGTCTTCTACTATAGCCTCGGGCAGACCAAAGCCTTGTGAGTGGATCTGGTAGACGGAAACTGAAAGAAGTCCGTCGTGTGTGTGTGTGTGTGTATATATGTGTGTTTGTGCGTCTGTGTTTGTTCCCCCCACCATCGCTTGGCAACCGATATTGGTGTGTTTATGTCTCCATACCTTAGCGGTTCAGCAAAAAGAGACTGATAGAATAAGTAACAGGCTTGCAAAGAATAAATCTTGGGGTCGATTTGTTCGACTAAAGGCGGTGGTGCTCCAGTATGGTCATAGTCAAATGACTGAAAACAAATAAAAGAATAGCGGTACGCTCACTCGGTCATTGTAGTAGGTTCCAGTGAAATGTATTTGACAAGTTTGATTGCACTTTTATGCCAGAGTATCTTTCTGTCTTCCCCACAACATTGTTAAGAATAACAGCATCATCCACTATCCCTGGAACATCTATTTAGATGGGACTCCTGCAAGCGTCTTTGCATATGCACGGATATGATTTTCACGTCATTGTCGGTACGACATTGGATTGGAGTGATAAAATTTTGTACAAATCGTTTGTCCCGCACATTCGTTCATTGTATTTGACTACAATTTTGATGTCAGAGTGTCTTTTTCCTAGAATACCTGCTTTCCCTTCGACTTAAAAATAACAATAACATCCACTATCCCTGTTTAATTTATTGGTGTCTTTACGTCCGTTCCGGAGCAGAACGGACCTTGAAGTAACGGTAATTAATGGGTGCTCTATGCTCCCCACAACTCTAGAACTCTCGAACTAGACCCACACCTCCTGATGTCGAACCCAGGGCTTACATCCATACATATATATATATATATATATATATATATATATATATATATATATATATACGTAAATACATATATTATGTGTTTGTACGAGTGTATCTGTGTTCATGTATTCATATAGTTAGATAGATCGATAAATAAAGAGATAGTTAGTCATATATATATATATATATATATACATAGATAGATAGATAGATAGATAGAAATATCTATAGATATATATGATTATAGTTAATAGAGATAAAGATAGCAATATCAATATATATATATATATATAATATATATATATATATATATATATATATATATATATATATTCACGTATGTATGTATGTGTTTATTTCCATTTACAATCAGTCTATATATGCGTAATAATGTGGAATGAGCCAGTGGGGTGGGGATTTTAAAACCCCTATTCTTCTTGTTTACTTTTTTTTTTTTGGTTTGGTTTCCTTCCAATTCCTTCGTACCCATCTCTTCCTCTTTTTCATTCTTCCATTATTCTCTCACTTTTTAAACCAATTTTTCTGTGACTCCTTTGTAACCTTTGTGAACAAAATAGCAGAATTATAGCTAAAAGTTCACAAATAGGAAATGTACCATTTTTTTTTTCTCGCTTTATCTTTTATTTATTTTATTATTTACACACAATTTTTTTCATTTAATACAAAATTGAATTATCGATGTTGTCTAGTATTTCTGTTTTTTTTTTTTTTTCGTTACTTCTACTTCATTTTTTCATCATTACTATTGTTATTGTTGTTCGTATTATTTCTCTTCTAACTGTTGCTGTTCTTATTTTTGTAGACTGGTATTATTAGTCGTGTTGTTGTGATAGACTTCTATTCTTGTTATTATTCTCCTCGTAGTCTCTGCTGTTATTATAGAACCTGTCGGTTTAGTTATTCTTCTTGTCGTTGTAGACTCTGTTCTTGTTGTTATTATCTTTTAGTTATTCTTTATGTAGACTCTGTTGTTATTGTTATTCGCGCTGGTGTAGAATCCGTTGTTATTATTCTTGTTATTATTCCAGCTGCTCTAGACTCCGGTGTTGTTGTTATTTTCTTTCTTGTTGTTGCATAGACTCTGTGGTTGTAAACAGTTTAATACAATTGTTATTGGACAAATATCAGATTTTGACAGATTTGTGATGTAGTAGAGTATTTTTCTGCTATATTTTTATTTACTACTCTTTCCGCTAGAATTGGATTTTGCATTTACTTTGTTTCCATGCGTTTGGTCGTAGTTCGCATTTTTGTTTTTTGTATTTTTCGGCGACGGGGATTCTGGGATGGTTAATTGTTCTAGTGAATACATACATATATGCGTGCTGGTGTATTTTTGTGAGTGTGTGTGTGATTGGTGCATGTGTGCGTGTGCGGTTTGTTGTTAAATTGCGGGAGACTCACTGCCAACGTTGTCCTCACGTATCATATCGCTTTTTTTTGCACTAATATTGTGGTTATCGTTGTTGTTGTAAGTGTTGCCGTTGGTCCTATTGTTGCTATCTGGCCATAGTTCATCGTTGACTCATAGCATTGCGTTTGTTGCTGTTATTGATATTGTTTTTGTTGTTGAGGTTGTTGAGTTGCTTTTAGCTGTTGTTCAGACCTAGGGCAATACTCATCGAGTCGATCTATGATTGAAAGATTTTCCAACAGGGACTAACCTGTTTCTTAATCCTCTGTACAAGGAACCAAGGAACGTGTCATCTTATGGGTTATTATTCCAAAATGCTAAGGTTTGATTTGAAGGAGACATCCCAGCCGTGACCATGCTATATTTTCTCCTATATGCAAGGATTATAAAGCCCATTGGGACATTTCTGAGATGTTATGGAGCGATTGGAATGGGGTCGGTGTGATTTAGCTGCTGCCTTTACCAGGTCGCACAATTACGTTGAAGCTCTCACTTTGGTCTCAGAGCCTCTGGTATTGTGGATGTTTAAGGCGGCGAGTTGGCAGAAACGTTAGCACGCCGGGCGAAATGTTAAGTAGTATTTCGTCTGTCTTTATGTTCTGAGTTCAAATTCCGCCGAGGTCGACTTTGCTTAAATAAGTACCACTTACACCGACTTAATCCGTTTTTCTGTCCTTGTTTGTTCCCTCTGTGTTTAGCTCCTTGTGGGTAGTAAAGAAATAAGTATTGTGGATGTTTCTATTGTAATGTTGTCGACATAAAACTACATCAATCAATGTGCTATCCCTTCATGATATTCAAAACTGTACAGGTCGATTTAAAAGAGAGATCTGCTAGATATAGCAAGTGAAACAACGAAGTGGAGGCTCTCTAGGCGGCTTCAGTGGCGTTGGTATTTTGATTTGTAATTATGTTGATGATATTGGGTATCAAAGACTACATTACTCAATGTACGCTACCTTTCTTTAAAATTTGTAGGGTGTCCCGTTAAGAAATTTTGACTGTGGTCTCTAGTTGTTCGAGCTTGTTCACTCATGGTATTTCATGTTATTTTATATTGTATTTCTTTTATATGCCTTAGGTGCCACGCAGTGGGACTGAACCGAGACCCATGTGATTGGAAGCATGCCTCTTGCCACACAGCCATGCTATAAAGCATAATATTCCTTATTGGTGACGGAAGTAGAATTAATACTGAATATCATTCTGTATATCTTAACGTAGTTGTGCTAATAGAATATGACAATGTTGTGATATACGCATTGAGAAAGCATCTCGTATAGAAATATAGTGTTAAAAAATCAGCAGACCAGAAGTGTCGAAAAGCGGCGTTGGAATTCTTAGATCACATGGTTTCATCGGTAGCAATTAGCCACTACCAACCTCTTCAATAAAAAAATTCGCCTCTCTTGATATATAGAAAAACAGTGATTAATCAGTATCTGGTGTAGCAAATTGGTTGAGCAATGGCATTAATGGGAAGGACAAGTGAGGGAGAATCCAAACAGATTTTATTGTGAGCAGGTTTCGTAGCTAAATGTCCCCCACTGGAGTTTTGACTACGTTTCTTCTTTTTGGGAGAACAACGGTCTTCAGGTGGGTTTGAGTCTACGCTCCTCAAATTAGGTTGGGAAGCCTCCGGGACCGAAAAGGCAGATGAGGAAGAATCCGCACAGGAACGATCATGTGCGGAAACGACCGCCGGGTTGCGGATCCGTGGAATAAGCTGCCAGAAAAGAGGGTGAAGATGCCGACGACCGCTCGGTTCAAAATCTCCCTTGACCTCAAGTGGCCTGAACTCTTTACATCAACACCACCCTGTACATAACTCCATGTCCCCCTACATGGCCTTGCGTTTTGCTTTTTGAGCCAAAAAATTAACTAACTAACTAAATGGCAGGCGGACTGGGTAATATATTCATAATTAGCTACTGAAGCAGTATAGTACCGAATAACAATATATATATATATCTTACTTAACGTGGGTATACCAAAAGACAGCGGCAATAGTGCTGTATTCGACTTGCATAATATAGTATGATATATATATTATAAGATATAATGTATTTGATATAAATAGTATTTATGCAAATAATATAATATAAAACAATATAATGTAATACACACGCATACAGAGATTAGGTGTACTTGTATATGTCTCTTGTGTCTGTATGTGTGAGCGGGTGTAACACGTTAGGATTGATAAAATGGGATTGCTTCATAAAGCAACTCAAAAATATAGCCGACATTTTGTAATGACGTGATCAATTAACAAAAATGAAAGAGAAAATACCAAATAAAACAAAAGCCATATCTAACGGACAACAAGGGAGGAGAAATTCATTATTTCTTGAACAAACATGTCTGCGCCGCCTCAATGATTTTTTTAGTATTCAGTATTTGTTTGACGTATAAAACAATGTTTGATCGAAATGTTTGCTCCCTCGGGAATGTTTGATGACGTTTCCGCTGTAAATTCTCATTGATTACATCCAGCGCGGGAACACGCTCTGATGTAATTGCTTCGATGTGTTATGTCCTGACCCTAAAGATGAATGCGTATGAAATATACCGATAATACCAATTCGCTAATGCATTCGTTAAGTCTGTCATTCCTTTATCAAGCCATTCGCTCGTTATATTCTCGAGTCTTTTATAATCACATATAAAAATATACATTCATATTTACATTGAATTAAACACAGACATACAGAGACGTAGAGCGCGAACACGTTTGCTGATGTGGGTAGATACGTGTTTCTATTTATGCCTCTGAATTTGACATTGTTATTACATTTATTGGTACAGTCAAAACAGAAATTATGATCATATATATATGTACACACACACACACATATATATATCCACATACAAGCACATACATATATGTTTAAACATATATAACGCACACATACATATATATACATATATATACTCATACACGCACACACATTATAATATATATATATTTACATATATATATATATACATATATATGCATGTATTACACACACACACACACATACACACACACATATAATATATATATATATATATATATATATACACATACATATATATTCGCACATGCATATGTATACATATGTATTCACACATGCATATGTGTGAATGCATATATACATATATATATACACATATGCATTTGTGTGTGTATGTGTATGTGTGTGTATGTATATGCGTGTGTAAGAATCGTCAGATAGACATGATCGCACACATACATATTTCAGAATTTATGTAGTTACCTGGGTTTCAAGGCTATACATGTTTGTTTAGAACGACCTACATACACACACAAGCGCAACTATAAGAATATACTCATCCACAATACTCTCAAAATATGTGTGAAATATATATACACACACACACACACACACACATTCACACAGATACACATATGCATGCATACATATATATCACACATGCACACCAACACACACCGACGTCTTAATTAATAAATGAAAAGGATTAATGATTTGGAAGTCGATTTTCAAACGAACTTTTATGTATATATTATATATATATATATATATATATATATATATATATATATATATATATATATATATATATGCATACATGCATCCATACATACATACATACATACATACATACATACATACATACATACATACATACATACATACATACATATTACGTAAAGCACATACACACGTGAATTCTCGAATGCACATGCTTGTATACACACACCAAGACACTTCAGATGCGCGCCATTAGTGACTTGTATTGATTGGAAAATCATCACTTCCGCTATTAGAAATAAATCAACTGGCAATCACTGTGTTCATTATTCACATGATCGATTCATAATGGTTGTTATTTCACAGACTAAATTATTACACACTATATAACATGCGTGAATATCTGTTTGGTCTGCACTAAATGTATGTATGTATGTATGTATGTATGTATGAATGCGCATTTGTATGTGTAACTGTAGGTATGTATACAGCTTGTGCATGTATATGTACGTGTTCGCGTGTAAATGTATATATATATATATATATATATATATATATGTATGTATGTACACGTGTATGTGCGTGCCCGTGTATGTATTTATAGTACAGATGTATAAACATATATATATGTGTCTATATGGACATGTGCGTACGTGCGTGTGTTGTGTTTGTTTAAATGTATTTGTAATATCTGATTATTATATATTCATACATTTTTTACATTTCTCTTTATTGCTCACTTACCTTATGATGATAATAATAATAATAATGATAGCAAAAATAATAATAATAATAATAATAATAATAATAAAGATAATAATAATAATGATAATGATAATAATGATAATAATGATAATGATAATGATAATAATAATAATAATAATAATAATAATAATAATAATAATAATAATAGTAATTGTTGTTGTTATTATTATTATTGATCATTATTTTTATCGTTAGTCTTGTTATTGTTATTGTCATTTTTCGTTTTTTATATGTTTGGGTGTGGTGTTTTTTTTATTGTTGTGTGGTTTTTCAATTTGCCTTTATCGATTCTTCATGCGTGGTTGTTTCTTTCCTTTTCTCTCTTTTATTCATTTTTTTATTTTGTGTCTTCCGATCATTGATTTTATCTGTAATTTTGTCTGTATGATTCTTTCTCATTGATTCATTCCCCCACTCTCTTTCTCCATCTCCCTCATTCTCTTACACACACCCTGTTCTGTTTCATTCATTCAAT
This sequence comes from Octopus sinensis, assembly GCF_006345805.1. Classification (NCBI taxonomy): domain Eukaryota; kingdom Metazoa; phylum Mollusca; class Cephalopoda; order Octopoda; family Octopodidae; genus Octopus; species Octopus sinensis. The sequence continues at coordinate 571 of NW_021825045.1, read as the reverse complement.
CATCGTCAATCCATTTCTTTCTTTCTCTCTTTCTCTCCATCGTACATACTCCACGCTATTTTAGTAATTTTGTTGGTTATTTTCAGTAGCGGTTGAAGTGGAGCTGGTGGTGATGGTGGTGGTGGTGGTGGTGGTGTTGGTAATAGTGGTGGTGATAATGGTGACGGTGATAGTGGCAGTGGTGGTGGTGCTGTTGGTAATGCTGGTGCAGTATTTGGGTGTGCATTGGTGCCTGCAATTCCACCGTCTTTTGTTATTTAAACTGTGTACAAAAGCCAGAATATGTCGCTCAAATGGCAACATTATCACAATTACACAAGTATAAATGGTAAAGAAGAGAGAGAAAGAAAGAGAGAGAGAGAGAGAGAGAGAGAAAGAGAGCAAGGTGAGAGAGAGGACAAAATAGTAAGAGAGAGGAAGAAAAAGAAAGGGTGAGAAAACAGGAGACAAAGAGGGAGAGGACATCAGGCAAAGAAAGAGAGAGAGAGAGAGCAAAGAGAGGAGGCAAGGTCAGAGTCGTCAAAGGTGGGTGTGTTTTTGTGAGTGTATGTGTGTGCGCGTGCGCGTGCGT
>NW_021825044.1:7500-10000 GCF_006345805.1 Octopus sinensis | reverse complement strand
GATGGCAATGATGAGGATGGGGAGGAGGAAGGGGAAGAGGAGAGGGTGGACAACGACTCTGACGAATTCGATGCTGATTATTAATGATAAAGACGATGATGATGATTGGTGAAAATGACGACGATGATGATCGCAATGATGATGATGGTGGTGATGGTAGTGTTGGTGGTAGTGGTGGAGATGATGATGATAATGATGATGATGATAATCGTGCTGATGATGATGACGATGATGATGGAGATGGAGATGGTGATGATGATGATGATAATGATAATGATGATGATGATGATGAGGATGAGGATGAGGATGATGATGGCGATGATGATGATGATGATGATGGTGATGATGATGATGATTGTGATGATGATGATGACAATGATGATGATGACTATGATGATGAAGATGTTGATGATGGTGATGACGATGATGATGATGATGACGACGATGATGATGATGAGGATGATGATGATGATGACGACGATGATGATGATGATGACGATATGATGATGATGATGATGATGATGATGATGATGATGATGATGGTGGTGATGATGATGATGAGGATGATTATGATGATGATGATGATGATGATGATGATGATGATGATGATGATGATGATGATGATGATGATGATATTAATGATTGTTGCTCTTTGTAATCTCGTTGCTGACGTTACAGTTGCTGTTCTAGCTATTGCCCTTGTTGTTGTTCTTGTTGTTGTTCTTGTTGTTCTTGTTGTTGTTCTTGCTGTTGCCCTTGTTGTTGTTCTTGTTGTTGTTCTTGTTGTTGTTCTTGTTGTTGTTGTTATTGTCTTCGCCGTTTTCCTTCTCTGTTAATTAACAATATTTCAAAAATTGAAAATTCTCTTCCGCGTCAATGGCCAACAACGTCAACAACAACAACAACAACGATATTAAGAAGAAAATATTGAATATTACAAAATATCGAGATATCTCTTAGGGTGAGGGCGGTGGGGAGGTGGTGGTGGTGGTCGTCGTGGTGGTGATGGTGGTGGTACTGGTTGGTGGTGGTAGGGGTTGAGGTGATGGTGGAGGTGGTGGTGGTGGTGTCGATGGTTGTGATGCTCGCGGTGACAGCGATGGTGGTGGTGGTGGTGACGGTGGTGGTGGTGGTGGTGGTAGTGGTGATGGTGGTACTGGTACTGGTGCTGGTGGTTGAGGTGGTGATGCTGGTTGTGCTGGTACTGGTGCTGGTGGTTGACGTGGTGGTTGAGGTGGTGGTGGTGGAGGTGGTGTCGATGGTTTTGGTGCTCGCGGTGACAGCGATGGTGGTGGTTGCGTGGTGGTAGTGGTGGTGGTGGTGGTGGTGGTTGTGGTGGTGGTGGTGGTGATGTTGGTAGTGCTGGTGGTTGGGGATGTGGAGGTGGTGGAGGTGGTGGTGGTGGTAGTGGTGGTGGTGGTGATGATGGTGTCGATGGTTGTGGTGCTGGCGGTGACACCGATAGCGGTGGTTGTATGTGTGGTAGTTGGGGGCTGGGGTGTCGGTGATAGTGGTGGTGTTGGCGGCTGCAGTGGTAGTGGATGCCATTGTGCTGACGATGGTGGTGGTAGTGGTGGTTGTAGTAGTAGTAGTAGTAGTAGTAGTAGTTGTTGTTGTTGTTGTTGTAGTTTGTGCAGTGACAGTAGAGGTTGCAGTGTAAGTTGTGATTTTGATGCAGGCATTGACAGTGGCAATGATTGTAGTGGTGACAGTAGTTTGTTAGTAGTGTTGAAGTTGCGGTGGTAGTTGCAGCAGTCTTCGTGGTACGGGTGGTGGTGATGTTGGTGATACAGGTGGAGGTGGCTGTGGTACGTGTGACACTGGTGCGGGTGGTGGTTGTGTTGGTGCAGGTGGGGATTTTAGTGTTGTGGTGGCGGTGGTAGAGTGGTGGTGGCGGCGGCGGCGGCGGTTGTGGTGGTGGTGGTGGTGGTGGCGGCAGTGGTAGAGTTGTGGTGGTGGTGGTGGTGTCCCTTAACTCACGATAGTCCCCGTAACGGATTTTAAAGATACTGATTTGTTAAACATTTTGTCCATACACACACACACAGTAATTAAGGTCTTAAACTCATAATCATAAGATAGAGGTTTCGATTCCTGCACAGAGAAATACCTTGTGCTCTTTAGCAAAACTCTTCATTTTATGTTGATCAAGTCCCACTCAGCCAGGTAAAAATTATTCATACTGCAACAGACAGGCCATCCTGTACAGTGGGGAAATGGAAAACTGACCCTAGGAGGTTATATGACCCTGAAATGTCCCTCATATTTTTAGAGAGAGGTATGGTTTTGCGGTTAGCATGCTGGACTCATGGTCATAAGCTTCTTGTTTCGAATACCTGTGTTCTTGAGCAAAGCGTTTCACCTAAATGTTGCCCCAGTCGACTCAGCTATAAAGGGTCCCAGTAATACCTGGAAAGTTAAACCTGTGATAGAAAGGGCATTCACATCGGGATTTCGTTGGAGCAAAAACGCAACGCGCTACCTGTGCGGGGAAGCGAAA
>NW_021825044.1:0-2500 GCF_006345805.1 Octopus sinensis | reverse complement strand
TCTTTGACCCAAAACCAGAAACTTATCAAACCCTTTTCTTATGATTTTTACTTTCTCCCCTTCGGGATTTTCCCGTCTATTTAGCGGTCATTCCAATAGCTCTTTAGTTTGTCTTAATAACGGTCATTTACATAGTAATTTCTCTTTGTTCAACGGTCATTTTCATAGCATTTTTGTTTGTCTTAAAAACTGATGAGATGCCGGAGCAGTAATTCTGCCCCGACATCCAAAACTCGGAGTTTTATTATGGCAACCGAATAATTGTCACATATTATAATGCAGATAAATTCCTCTATTTACATAATACCTACCGACCTACATTCCTATCTATCTATATATCTACCTATTTATCTATCTATATACCTGTCTAGCAATCTATCTATCTGTTTATCTGTCTGTCAGTCTGTCTGTTTGTCTATCTATCTATTTATCTACCCATCTATCTGTCTATCTATCTTTCTATCTACCCATTATCTATGTATGTATTATCTATTTATTTAGCCATCTACCTACATACCTATCTACCCACCACCATATCTATCTATCTATCTATCTATCTATCTATCTATCTACCCGTTAAAAGGAGGGCTGGGCATGCCGTGGTTGATGATGCGCAGACACGCGCTGAGACTGCGACATCTCCGGCTCTATGTAGACGACGGTGAACAGGTGTGGTCGCCGTTTGTGAGGCACGCATTCCCGCAACTCGTCTCCATGACCGAACTACAGTCGTGGATCAAAAAGAGGCCGAAGAAGGGCGAATGGCACCGCGAGTGTCGCGTTGCTCTCAAGCAACTCTGCCGTCCCGGGTCGACCTTGAGTGACTTCAACACAACCAAAGCATTCTATAGGGGATTAGTGGAGGGAGGTACGACGACGAGCTCGGGGCAAACCTGGGCGTCGACGAGGAATACCTGACCCGCCTGTTTCAAACGACTTTCGGCCCGGGACCTATGGACAACTTCCAGAGATCCCTGGCCTGGCGGTGCTACCGAGAAGCGCTACCCGTTCGGGATAAGCTCTATAGGCATGGCTCGAGAACACGGGGCCGACCTGCCCGAGATGCGGGCAGAGCGACGAAACCGTTCCTGCACGCACTCGTTCAGTGTCCACAAAATTTCCGACCTGTGGGCTTATGTCGAACAACTGCTGTCCGTGGGGGACGAGTCGGTTTATCAGCCGAGTCTATCGTTAATATCGCACGCCTCCTTCCTTCAAACGGAAGGAAGAGCTATTTTTATCATACTTGTGGCTATGGCGAAAGAATGTATCTGGTGACGCGTCTGAAAGGATTAGAGACAAAAACTTTCCTCTCTGGTCAATCTCTCATCAACTTCTTCAAGTATCACTTGAAAGAAAAAGTGAGAGTAGAGAGGCAAGTTTTTGTCTAGTGAATGTTTTAAAAAAGATGGGTGAATGTAGCAAGGATGGCACGTATGAATGACGAAGCCACCTTGACTATGATTCTATTAACGTAAAAATAATACAGAGAGTTGCTTATTTGCAAAAAAAAAAAAAAAAAAAAATATAACATGTGACTTCATTGACCGAGGTTACCGTGGTCTTTTCCGTAGGCTTTTCTTTCCACGGGTAAACCTCACCTGTCCTCCCCTTACACTTCATATTGACATTTCTGTGATAACGATCCTATTGATCAATTTTTTTTCCTCTCCCCCTTTTTTTTTAACCCCCCCTTTTTTGTCCTCTTTCTCTCCTTTTACGATCCCTTTTGATCGAACCCCCCTTTTTTATTTTATTTTTATTTTTTTTTATTTTTTATTTTTTTTATTTTTTAAACCTTCAAAAGAAAAGCTCTACCTTGTGATTTGTTCTATCTGTGTGCAGCCCTGTGTGGCTAATAAAGAAACATATCTATCTATCTATCTATCTATCTATCTATCTATCTATCTATCTATCTATCTATCTATCTATCTGTCTATCTATCTATCTATCTTTCTATCTATCTACCTATCTAACTAACTATCTATCTATCCATCTATCTATCTATCTATCTCTATATCTATCTATCTATCTATCTATCTATCTTTATATCTATCTATCTATCTCTATATCTATCTATCTATCCATCTACCTACCCACCTATCTATCTTTCTATCTACTTCTCTATTCGTCTATCTACAGCAACAACAAAAATACTTTCACTCTTCTACTTCTCTTTTTCATTCCCTCACACACCCACACACACACTCACACATATACACACTTTACAATGCTGCTTCACTCCAATCACGCAGAAAATGCATTTCACACACTTTTGTGCTTCCATACAATATTTGTTAATATATTTCGGGACACTCGAGTTTCTGTTGTATCTTCCGATATTATTTCCATTGTTTTTATTACTGACGTTGTGGTTGCTGTTGTTGTTGTTGTTTTTGTTGGTATAGTTATTGTTTCTCTGGTTGTAGTAGTAGCTGTTATTGTTGTTGTTGTTGTTGCTTAGACTCTGATCCAGCGAACATACCAACAATCAGCTTCA
>NW_021825043.1:12500-17742 GCF_006345805.1 Octopus sinensis | reverse complement strand
TAATGATCTATATTGGACCGTATTTTCAAAAAGCTTTATATTCTAAAAAATATATTTAAAGTTTAAGAAAATTATAAGACGCTAAATATTTATGCTTACAATATACTAAAATGTCTGTAATTTTTTATATAGGGGTGAATAAATGAATTCTTGTGTCTCCTATATCTAATTTTAAAATTAGTAGTACTCCCTATATAAATTTTCGTAAGTCCGGAGCGTTAAACTAATAAACCTGTTTGCTGTTTACACACCCGTCTTCGTCTTTTGTTCGTTTCTTTTGTAAATTCCAAATATATATGTATGTATATGCGTGTATGCATATATGTATACGCCACACACACAACACACACACACACACCACACACACACACACACACCAACACACACACATATATATCTATATATATATATATATATATATATATATATATATATATATATATATATATGGATTTCGCAGACAGGAACTGAAACAAATCGATCGTATATATATATTATGTATATATGTATGTAGTGTTTTTAGTATTGGCAACATGAATGGCAATGGCCAGAGACTACTTGAATTTTCACATACCATAACCTGTGCATCACTAACACATTCTTTGCCAACAAGACATCCCACAGGCATCTTAGAGACAATCCAGATCTCACCACTGGCATCAGCTGATCTCATCATTACCGAAGACCCTTTCTGAATTCTGTTCAACTGACTCGTAGTTACCACAGCGCGGATTGTGACACAGATCAATCACTAATAAGAAGCAGGTTGAGGATTCTGTCTAAAAAATCCATCACTCCAAGAAAATGGGCCGACCACGCATTAACACTGCCAGAACCTCCGACCCTGCACTGCGACAATGTTTTGCTGTTTCTATCAAAGTTGCCCTCAATAGCTGCCCAACCACCTCAGCTGAAAGTAGGTGGAATTATATCAGGGAAGCTTTGTATACCACATCAATAGATACTTTCGGCATGAGAGAAAGGCAAAACCCAGATTTTGTTCAGTGCTGAGCTCTCAGAGCTGAAAACAGTTATCGAAACAAAGCGTGCAGCTCTGATGTAATACAAGAGTGATTCTTCAATAAAGTCACTCGAAGAACTCAGAAAGGCAAGAAATTAAACCCAACTGCCTGCCAGACGCTGTGCAAATAGGTATTGGCAGGAAATCTGTCAGAGTATCCAGTCAACTGCTGACAGTGGTGACACCCGTGGGATGTATGCCGGTTTGAAGAAGGCCCTCGGTCCATCCGCAACCAAGTCAGCCCCTCTGAAATCAACTACTGGGAATCTCATCAAGGACCAAAGCAAGCAAATGGATAGATGGGTGGAGTACTACCAGGATCTCTACTCACGAGAGACCACGGTAGCTGAGGCTGCAATCGAGGGTGTCAAGATCTTGCCAGTCATGTGTGAACTTGACAGTCTGTCATCTATAGCAGAGCTCAGCAAGGCTATCGACTCCCTAGGAAGTAACAAGGCTCTGGGAAAAGACGGCATTCCCTTAGAGATCATCAGAACCGGCAAAAACACTATCCTGCTTCGGCACCTTTATGAGCTTCTGTGTCAGTGCTGGGAAGAGGGTACAGTCCCTCAGGATATGCGGGATGCTAACATCATTACGCTTTACAAAAACAAAGGTGACCGTGGTGATTGCAACAATTACCGTGGAATATCTCTTCTAAGCACCGTTGGAAAGGCCTCTGCTCGCATTATCCTGTCCAGGCTGCAACTGCTTGCTTCTCGAATTTATCCAGAATCGCAGTGTGGCTTTAGAAGAAGCAGATCAACTATTGACATGATATTCTCCATACGCCAACTTCAGGAGAAGTCCAGAGAGCAGAAAATGCCATTATATATTGTAGAATTACAATTCTACAAATTACACAGCCCAAGTGAAATCGAGAGGAAAATCAGAGAAAAGAATTTTATTAATAAATTCGAACCCAAGCTAAATAAGCAACAATAATAATACTTAGATAGCAGGAAAATTATCTTATTTAGGGTTAAAAGTTCTATTGCCACCACCATCACCACTAGCAACAATAATTAAGGTGCTGACAATGATGATGATGACAATTGAAATATAGAAATCCCTGACAAAGGCTATTTACAACATTTCTAAAAATAGCCCAACAATTGCTGCCTCGGCCAGGGTTAAGATACAGGACTCTTGACATGTTCAACAAAGCGCGACGCCTAAACCAATCAGCTCAACCAACCAATCAGCTTAAGTAATTGAGTGATACTACACACTGATTGGTCAGAATACAGTTTGCAAAACCTAGCAATCTGGAGCCTACACAGCTGTATTTAAGGCACAGATTCAATCATCTCGCTACAGTCAAAAATTGTGAAGCATGACTGTCACCACTACTACATGAACAATCAGAATGAACATTTAACATTCTATTATTTTATTTTATTTTATTTTATTTTATTTTATTATATTATATCATTTATAAGAATGTAAATAAAACGTGAAAATCAGACAAGGTTGGAATTCCTTTTATTAATATATTCTTCTATACACAACCACACACACCCGTATATATATATATATATATATATATATATATATATATATATATATATATATATATATATATATATATATATATATTATATATATATATAATATATATATATATATATATATATATATATATATATATATATATATATATATTATATATATATATATATCAGTCGAGCTACTTTCTTAAAATACCCAAATCTACATGACAGTACGCGATGCGGGGGTCATCGTAACCTAGAAAAAAATAGAAATACGAGCTTGTAACTATTAGTAATGGTGATACAACGGAGATGAGGGTGGCGGGTATCGCAATACGGGTGACGAGTCTAGAGATGCTCTGGTGGCATTCTTCAAGCAATTGATAACTTGAGATAACCTGTTCGTACAGTATGATGTTACATGCATTGACAACCAGATATCCTGCCTAATATCGCATACATACAAATTATATATATATATATATATATATATATATATGCGAAATATGCATGAATGAATGAACAGATATGTATCTGCGCACACACACACACACACACACACACATAATTATGTCGGTGAACTACGCAAAAACTGCAAGAACTACTCTCAGAATTATTGCAAACTCTTCTGAATTCATCTCAATACATACATACATACACATACATACATAATATACACACACACATACATACATACATACATACTTACATACATAATATACACACATACATACATACATACATACATACATACATAAATACATACACATACATACATAATATACACACATACATACATACACACACATACATACATACATACATACATACATACACATACATACATACATACATACATACATACATACATATGCATATATATATGCATACACACACATACACGCATATGGTTATAAGTGAGGGATTATTGATCCGGGAAAAATACTTTATAAGCTCTGTTTGTACAACAAGCTAACGATATTCTTTAGATTAGCAAAGAACTCCGCGCATTTTGGTGGCACCTTCTGAGGTTATAGTTTATCACTATTCTGTATTCTGGACCCATGCCTGCGCTCCCACAACCGTCGCGACTACAGGAAACAGCTGTAAGACGAGCTAATACAACAAAAAATATCTAACGGACCATTATTTATACCTTGTATATATACAGCCTTGGCCAAAAGTATTAGGCCACCCCAATGTTTTGGGGTTCTGCTGTCTCAATGTTAATGAAACTCGTGCACATGGTAGATTATGGTATATTTCACAATATACATTAGTTTTAATAACTGGCTGACCCTTCTTTAGCATCAATGACCACTTTAAACGGTTAGGCATTGAATCAGCTCGTCTCTTGCAGGTGCTGGGCACAATTTTACTCCATTCTCCTCTCAACATTTGGTACAAATGCTCTTTATTTTTAATTGTCGTGTTTCTGATAGCTTCACCAAGAGTTCTCCATAGGTGTTCGATTGGATTTAGATCAGGTCTTTGAGCTGGCCAGTCCATGGGAACAATACTTTGTGTCTCAAACCATCGAGGAGTATTCTTTGCTGTATGACATGGAGCGTTGTCCTGTTTTTCGACACTCCTGGATGCAATTTAGCAATTGATGGCTCTAAAACATCCGATAACATAGAAGCATAGGTAGCTGAATTTATCCTTCCTTGACATAAAAACATTTCTTCCGGGTCCTGTAGCAGACATGCAGGCCCACACCATGTTAGAACCACCCCCATGTTTCACGGTTGGTACCAGACATTCAGCCTTAAAGGCTTCCTCGACTCTCAACGCACGAAAATCGCACCAGATGTCCTGAAAACCTGGGTAAAATAATATTAGCTTTATGTTGGATACTTTTTTATATATCTGGTGCAACAAACCAGTTACATTAAGTTTATATGTTGATTGAATACATGTTCTATCTTACCTCATAGTTACTTTCATCAGACCATATGACTTTTGACCATTGCTCACTGGTCCAATTTCAGTGGTTTTTGGCCCACTGAAGACATTTTTCCATATTCGCCTCGGAAACCCATGGTTTCTGCCTGGCTTTACCGCCTTTCAGACCGTACTCTACAGGCCTTCTTCTCACAGATCTGGTTGATATTTGTGAAGTCCTTGCCTCGTTGAAGTCAGCACAGAGCTCCAATGATGTTTTTCTTCTGTTTCTGAGCGGCTGATGGATGATGGATCTATCATCACGAGGTGATGTAACCTTTTTTTTTCAGCCTGTTCTTTGTATTGTCTTCACATCTTTTGTCTCTCTGAAGTGCTTGAGAGTCGTTTGCACGGCACATCGAGGACTTTTCATCTTCTGAGCAATTTGCCTTTGAGACATTCCATCTTTATCATGATGAGCTTCGACTTGACCTCGCTCTCACTCACCCAACTCCCTTGTTTTAGCAAGACATTTCATTTCACGTTGCTCCAGTCCACTCAGCTGGCAAAAATGAGTAGTACCTGTATTTTATAGGGGCCAGCCTTGTCGCATTCTGTGTCACACTGAATATCCCTGAGAACTACATTAAGGGTACACATGTCTGTGGAGTGCTCAGTCACTTGCACGTTAATTTCACGAGTAAGCGGTTCCGTTGATCGGATCAGCTGGGACCCTCGTCGTTGTACCCGACGGAGTGCTCCTTATATATATATATATGTGTGTGTGTGTGTGTGTGTGTATATGTATGTATATATCTATGTACGTATGTATAAATATGTATAT
>NW_021825043.1:0-2500 GCF_006345805.1 Octopus sinensis | reverse complement strand
ATTATTATTATTATTATTATTATTATTATTATTATTATTATTATTCCTTTCATCTTTTCGGGGTCGATTAAATAAGTACCAGTTATTCACTGGGGTTGATGTAATCGACTTATACCCTTCTGCCAAATTTCAGGTCTTCTGCCCACAGCAGAAAGAATTATTATTATCATTGTTGTTGTTGCTGCTCTTCTTCTTCTTCTTCTTCTTCTTCTTCTTCTTCTTCTTCTTCTTCTTCTTCTTCTTCTTCTTCTTCTTCTTCTTCTTCTTCTTCTTCTTCTTCTTCTTCTTCTTGCTCTTAAGGCGGTTCCTTGTAGAACTTGTTCGCACACAGAACAAAATGCTTAGTAGCGTTTCGTTTGTCGTAACGTTCTGAGTTCAAATTCCGCTGAGGTCGACTTTGCCTTTCATCCTTCCGGGGTCGATAAGATAAGTACCAGATGAACGCTGTCAAAATTGCTGTCAAAATTTGAAGCCAATTTTATAATTACTCCTTGACTTGCTTCAGTCATTTCGCTGCGGCCATGCTGGAACACCACCTTGAACAATATACTTATGTTTATTTTATAGGTCAGAAGCTTTGGATTATCTCCTCCGAACAACAGATTACCGGAAGGCCTTTCCTCCAGAATTTAATTACGGTGAGATTCTTACAAGTTCCCATTATCTAAAAGTTGATATCTTTCTCTTTGATTAATCTTTTACTCTTTTACTTGTTTTAGCCATTTGACTGCGGCCATGCTGGAGCACCGCCTTTAGTCGAGCAAATCGACCCCAGGACTTAGTCTTTGTAAGCCTAGTACCTATTCTATTGGTCTCTTTTGCTGAACCGCTAAGTTACGGGGACGCAAACACACCACCATCGGTTGTCAAGCGATGTTGGGGTTGGTGGATAAATATAGACACACAAACATATACACCTACGCATACATACATACATATATATAAGTATATATATATATATATATAATATTATATATAATATATAATATATATATATATATGTATACGATGGGCTTCTTTCAGCTTCCATCTACCAAATCCACTCACAAGGCTTTGGTCGGACCAATGCTATAGTAGAAGACACTTGTCCAAAGTGCTACGCAATGGGACTGAACCCAGAACCATGTGGTTGGTAAGCAAGCTACTTACCACACAACCACTCCTGCGCCTAATAGTTATATTCTTTCCGTTTTCATGCTTTCTCAGCGTTGTCTTATTCTTCATTGGTTATTTAAGACACGAGACATTGAAAAGAATTAATTAAACGTGTGTGTGTGTGTATGGACACACACACACACACACACACACACACACACACACATGAAAGTATATTTACATATATTTAAAACCTACTCTTAATATTGAAGATAAAATTCCTGCATATAAATGGCACTAAGACGCACTCTTCCCCCCCACTCCCCCCCACTCCCCCCACTCCCCCTACCCCAAAAAAGAAAAGATTCAAAAGATCTCAAAAAACCATTTCGGTTTCCATATGCGAAACTGGGTTTCCCATAAACTTTAATGCACGAAAATCTTTCTTTTTTCTGACTGTGTGCTGCTGAAATTAGTGTGCTCCTTACGTTGCCGTTTGTCATTTATAACATCAAATGTATTACTTGAGAGGAAAAGCTCTTTTTGACGAGAGTCACAATTTCAGAAACGTTGGTGCTTTGTGTCATTAGATTCGTTGATGTCAAATCAATATTATGCTGTATTATCTCGCAACATACTACTTAGAGATTTATATCTCGATATTTGTAACATGTTAGCGTATGACAGCTAGTGGGAAAATTTAATTAATTAAGGCAGTTTACTGCTAATCAGTTGATTAATATTGTCTATCATAACTGTCACTCGCAAACGTGCATGACCTGATAACATATAGCAAGCTTTCTCTAAATATATTTATATAATGAATGTACGTATGTAAGCATACATGTGCACACACACACATACACACACACACACATACACACACACACACACACACACACACTCATACACATAAATGCTCGAGGTACGATATGAAAATATGCCTTACCACGTGTCTCAATAGCAAGAAACTACTTGTACGTCTTATTTACGTTGTTTATGTTGTTTACGTATTTCCTGTTATTTGCACCGTTGGTGACGTCCTATACACCATATACCAAATGAGTGAGTGTATATATATATATATATATATATATATATATATATATATATTTATATATTATACTATCTATTATTTAATATATACGTATATACATAATATATATATCGTCTATTTGGATGTTTTGCGTTCTTGTCCCATTTTGTATTTTTATACATACATATATGTGTGTGTGTGTGTGTGTGTGTGTGTGTGTGTGTGTGTGTGTGTGTGTATGTTTATATATATACTTATGTATATACATTCATGGTTCTTGTTATGTCTAATATCATTTTACTTTGAAATTTTTTGAAATTAATCATGATTTTATTTTCGTTTCCTGAGATTTCGACTGCAACCAAACAG
>NW_021825042.1:12500-20000 GCF_006345805.1 Octopus sinensis | reverse complement strand
TATAATGCCACTTACTCTGTTACCAATTCGTCAGCAGATTATTAAGCTTCGGAGGAAGGATAATTTAAGTACTGGATCTATTGCAAAGATTGTTAACAAGTCAAAAAGTGTTGTACACGGTATTCTTAAGGCCTACGATGATTGTGGTTCGTGTGAAGCAAGAAAGTTTACAGGTAGACCAAGAAAAACGACGAAGAGAGAAGATCGTGTTATGGTTAAGTTGGTTAAAAAGGACAGATTTAAAACTGCTGCTGCTGTTTCTCGGAAAATGAGCATTGCATTGAAGAAAACTTTATCTCGAAAAACTGTGTCTCGTCGTTTAGTTGAACATGACCTACAAGCAAGAGCACCTGCAGTGAAGCCACTGATCAGCTCCAAGAATAAAGTGTCGTCTTACCTTTGCAACCGAACATGTGTTGTGGTCTCAAGAAAAATGGCAAACGGTGCATTTCAGTGATGAATCTAAGTTTATCTTATTTGGCTCAGATGGGAAAAGGTACGTTCGTCGAAAAGTAGGTGAAAAATTGTCGCCTAAATGCCTTAAGACTAGTGTTAAATTCGGTGGAGGAAGTGACATGGTTTGGGAATGATATCTGGAGATGGTGTGGGCCGTTTGTGCGATTACAGGAAAGTAAATGCAGGAGTTTATAAACAACTTGTAAAATATCATGTCTTGCCTGTGCTGAGAAATTCAACTAAGCGACCACCCATATTCATGCCCATTGTCACAAGGCTAAGGTGGTCATGAACTTCCTCAAGGCTGAAAAGGTTATTGTTATGGATTGGCCTGCTCAAATCCCAGATCTCAATCCTATTGAAAATGTATGGAATATTCTAGGAGAACGTTCGAAAGCCAGAAATCCTAAAACAACTGAGCAATTATGGAATACCCTTCAGGAAGAATGGAATAAGATCACCCAGCAAGAAATTGAAAATTTAATTTCCTCATGCAGTCGAAGATGTCAGAGTGTGATTGAAGCTAAAGGGCTTCACACTAAATATTAAATAATTCCAGTATTCTCTGTCATTTTTGATTATTTAGTTATTTTTTCAACCGTTCTGATCATTTTGGCCGCCATGGGTTTTGCAGTAAATCACTAAATCATCTATAACTTTTGTATTATCCTCTCAAATTACACCAAAATCTCACACATTAACAATTAATATCGTATTTATTATCTGTGAAAATTATAGAATATAAAACTACTTTGATAAAAACTTATACTTACTTTTCTGACGAAAACAATGCCGTTCTGAACATTTTAGCCGCAACTGTATATACATATATATACGACAGGCTACCAAATCCACTCACAAGGAATTGGTCGGCCCGGGGCTATAGCAGAAGACACTTGCCCAAGGTGCCACGCAGTGTGACTGAAGCCGGAACTATGTGGTTGGTTAGCAAGCTACTTACCACACAGCCACTCCTGCGCCTATAATTGTTTCTGCTAAAAGAAGCATAAGAAAACGATCATACTCTATGACAAAACTTGATTTGTTGTTTATTATTGATATTACACTCTGAACTCTTCTGTCTCTTCCCTTTGAAGTAAATTATATGCCTTTGTCCCCCCCCCCCCCGCCGCTGCTTAACAACCGGTATTGTTGTGTTTACACAACAAAGGTGGTGAGCTGGCAGAAACGTTAGCACGCCGGGCGAAATGCTTAGCGGTATTTCGTCTGCGTTACGTTTTGAGTTCGAATTCCGCCGAGGTCGACTTTGCCTTTCATCCTTTCGGGGTCGATGAATTAAGTACCAGTTACGCACTGGGGTCGATGTAATCGACTTAATCCGTGTGTCTGTCCTTGTTTGTCCCCTCTGTGTTTAGCCCCTTGTGGGTAATAAAGAAATAGGTATTGTTGTGTTTACCTCCTCGTAAATAAGCAGTTCGCTAAAAGAGACTGATAGCAGAAGTAGTACTCTTAATAAGAAAGTAAGTACTTGTGTCGATTAATTCGCCTAAAATTCCTCGCAGCGATGCTCCAGCATGGTCGTAGTCAAATGACTGAAACAAGTAAAAGAAAGATACACTCTGACGCACAATCCACACAAGTATTCAAGGACGCAAAAAAAAAGCTTATCTACATATCTAAATACATACGTATATAGAATCATTAATACATACCTAGGAGGCACATGGCCTAGTGGTTAGAGCAGCGGACTCGTGGTAAAGGCTAAGGTGTTCGAATCTCAGACTGGGCAATGTGTGTGTTTATGAGCGAAACACCTAAGCTCCACACGGCTCCGGCAGACGGTAATGGCGAACTTCTGATGACCCTTTCGCCACAACTTTCTCCCACTCTTTAATATAACTGCAAACAAGTACCATAATCATTTTTTTCATTTGTGGGGATTCGAAAGTTATTGCTCTCATACTGGGTCTTCAAGGGGGATACACTAAGTATCCCTGTTTTCTGTGTCTTTGGGATAGTAGGGCAAAGAGCCAGCACTATGAACAAAAATACTGGCGACCAAGAACCAGATTCTTACTCGGAAATCACAACGTGAAAGCTGTGCACCTAGTTGACATCCCCAAAATTCTGCTGCCACCGCCCCACATCAAATTAGGGCTTATTAAAAATTTTGCAAAGGCCCTGAACAAGAATGGAGCTGCTTTGAAGTTCCTGGAATCAGTTTCCTCGTATAAATGAAGGCAAGCTAAAAGCAGAAATCTTTGTTACCTTCAGAATCGGGAACTGATGAGGGACAAGCATTTTGAGGAAGCATTAGCAGGTGTCGAAGTGAATGCCAGGTTTTTCTCCAAGAAGATTGTCTAAAACTTCTTGGAAAACAGCTACTCCCCAGAATATGAAAAAAAAAATCCAAGGCCTGATATGAAGTTTCCAACAACTTGGGTCTAGAATGAGTGTGAAGATGCATTGTTTGCACTCGCATCTTGACTATTTTCCCAAGAAATGTGGGGACTACAGTGAGGAACAAGGAGGGCGGCTCTAACAAGACATTTGTACCACGGAAACTCGACACCAGGGCAAATGGAATATCAGTATGATGGCGGATTACTGCTGGTTATTGAAACGTGATGGTTCCGATGTACAACACAAGCGGAAATCAAAGCGGCCCTCCTTCCTTTGAATCAATATGTAGGCTAACCATTAGGAGCACATTTTTTACATTCATTTGGTTTGATGTTGATAATTCTGTGATTTCGAAAACATATACTCTTTTACTCTTTTACTTGTTTCAGTCATTTGACTGCGGCCATGCTGGAGCACCGCCTTTTTTTAGTCGAGCAAATCGACCCCGGGACTTATTCTTTGTAAGCCCAGTACTTATTCTATCGGTCTCTTTTGCCGAACAGCTAAGTGACGGAGACGTAAACACACCAGCATCGGTTGTCAAGCAATGCTAGGGGTACAAACACAGACACACACAACACACACACATATATATATATATATATAACATTATTACGACAGGCTTCTTTCAGTTTCCGTCTACCAAATCCACTCACAAGGCATTGGTCGGCCCGGGGCTTATAGCAGAAGACACTTACGCAAGATGCCACGCAGTGGGACTGAACCCGGAACCATGTGGTTGGTTAGCAAGCTACTTACCACACAGCCACTCCTGCGCCTATATGTCCATAAAACTAATAGAATGTGCTTTTCCTTGATTACTCGTTTCATTTTAATAAAGTAACAATTTATTTTTAAAAATCACATTTTTTAAAAATTATTAATCTGTATTTTATTCAACATCCTTATGTTACAGAGCAAAATAGTTTAGACATTTAAAATCAGCAACCCAAGGATATGTGTAACAACACATCCATGAATAAAAATTGAAAAAAAAAAAAAAATTCCCAAATGCTGACCAGTGTAATTTGAGATAGCTATGGAAGTATAGATTGCTTTGTTCGATATCAGAAGATCAGTTGAGCTGCTAACACCATCACCACCATCGCTACTACTGTACTACTACTACTACTACTACTACTACTACTACTACTACTACTACTACTACTACTACTACCACCACCACCACCAACACACCACAACCACCGCCACCACCACTACTATTGCCGTCAATGCCACCACCACCATCATTTCCACAACCACCACAACCACAACCAACAACACCACCACCACTACTGCTACTACTACTGCTGCAACTACTACTACTACTACTACTACTACTACTACTACTACTACTACTAATACTGTCGTAGTAGTATGCCACCACCACCACCACCACCACCACTAACAACAACAACAACAACAACAACACGACCATTATTTCCTCGTTTTAACAAAGTACGAATACAATGAGATGAGGAAGAATTTGGTTGCTAGTTCCAGCAATTTTCGCAGCGACACTCTAGAGGCTCTCATTGCAGAACTTGATGGCGATCAAGAAGTTTCCATAAGGCAAAGGTCAGAGAGGCGTGAGTTAGAACAGAGGTGAGCGGGAAGGTAGGCAGACAGGTAGACAGGCAGGCAGGCAGGCGGGCAGGCAGGCAGACAGACAGACAGACAGACAGACAGACAGACAGACAGGCCTTTTTGTTTATGAAGAAAGTACACACGTATTTCATAAAGCCACTAAATATCTTCGCTGGTGCCTAGATGACGCAATGTGTGTGTGTGTGTGGTGTATGGTGGGGGTATCCGGGTGGAATGTGGGACATCCAACAGAATGGGATGATGTGGGGTGGTAGTGGCGGTGTTGGGGGTGGGGGTGGAGGATGATCTCGCTCTGTCCCTCCGTCCCTCTCCCGACCTCTCCCTCTCTCTATTTCTTACAGTTCAGTGAGTACACACTCACGTTTATGATGTTGTGTAAGATTCCTGGGAGGGACCTCCATAAATTCCCTGCTTCCATATACATATATATATATAATATATATATATAGATATATATATATATATATATATATATATGTATATATACATACATACATATATGTATATGTTATATATATATATAATATATAATATAAACTTATATATATAGATATGTTATATATATATATATATATATATATATATATATATATATATATTCATAATATCGAGATATAATATATATATATATATATATATATAATATATATAATATATTCTGGTTACATTATTCAGAAGAGCAAAAAGAAAAGGTAGGAAAGGAGCGAAGGAGAGGAAGATGAAGAGAACATAGATGATAGATGAGTGAACGACGAAGATGATTAAAAGGTGGTGTGGTGGTGGTGGTGGTGGTGGTTGGGAAGCATCTGTGGTCGAAGAGTAGAAAGAAAGAAAGAAAGAAAGAAAGAAAGAGAGACAGAGACAGGGAGAGAGAGAGAAAAGAAAGAAAGAAAGGAAAAAAAAATATATTGTATCTCGGATTTAAGGCGAATAAAAACAAGCGTTGGCGAGGATTAGTTGATAAACAAGTGTTAGGCATAAAGGTAAGCCTGATATAACCGTTCTGGAATGGAAGTGATGTTAGTTGTGAGTGTTTGGCAGCAAACGCAAACATAAACAACATCGATAAACCTCAATAATGGAACTGTGATTCTTTAGCGAATTCTTTAGCGAAACAACTTGGTTTTAAAATGCTAAAAACAAAAAGGTCAACATAGGCGATGTTTCCCCGGCTCTTAAAAGTACACGTTTTTCTTTGATCAAAACGAGAAACTTTAGCGAAAATCACATATTTCTTAATACTCTTTAGAGCGGAAAGAACTCTTAAGATTTCGGGATTGGTCGCAGGAGGACCAGGTCTTAATGTCAAGGAGGTGAAATACTCGACAAAACTGGAATAGAAGAAAAATCGTCTTCGTAAAGTGGCGGCATTTTACTCCATATTGAAAGGTCAACGAAATTATTGTTTCACAGTTTTAGACTTAATCAATATTTTCATATGAGTTAAAAGCATTTGTTGCAGATGTTTTCGATGTGACATTTCTAACTAACCTTTTAATTTGTATTCGAACAAGATCAAGTGACAAATAGAATTGCTAAGCTTCACTTGTTCAGAAATTTGTCCTGGCCAGAGAAGCAGGCAAGCGTGTAGCTGTAGCCATTCTTATTACGTCTTACCAATTGATTCTTCGGGATAGAGAGAGAGAGAGAGAAAGAGGGAGAGAAAGTAAGGGCGAGAGGCAGAGAGAGAAGATAACCAAGCGAAAGTCGAGAAAAAGCTTTTTACTTACACGTTACGTTAACGTCTTCTGTTCGCTTACATCTACTCAAGGCATTTTTGTTTTCTGAATTTTTTCTTATTACTTTTTTTCTGTCTATCTATCTATCTATCTATCTATCTATCTATCTATCTATCTACTATATCTATCTATCTATCTGTCTATCTGTCTATCTATCTATCTATCTATCTATCTATCTATCTATCTATCTATCTATTATCTCGTCTATCTGTCTATCTGTCTATCTATCTATCTATCTATCTATCTGTCTATCATGTCTATCTGTCTATCTATCTATCTATCTATCTATCTATCTATCTATGATATATCTATCTATTCTATCTATCTATCTATCTGTCTGTCGTCTGTCCCACGTCTCTCGCCTCTTATCTCTCTCTCTCTCATATTTCCTCTCATCCTTTCTTACACACTCTCTCTCTTTCTTGTGATCTTGTTTTATTATTTGTTGTTATTTGTTTGTGATGTTGACGTCGTTTTTCTTGTCTTTGTCGTCAAGATGTTAGTTTTAATGGAAGCAAAGATGACAAAAACACAGTCATATGTGTTTTTTTGTATCTTGCAAGGGGTTCGCCGCTCTACAAAATGCAGAACCATTGTTATCTATCTATCTATCTATCTATCTATCTATCTATCTATCTATCTATCTATCTATCTATCTATCTATCTATCTATATATATATATATATATATAACGGGAAGCTTTATAAAAATAAACAAAAGACGAAGGCAGGTGGAAAACAAACGAACAATTGTATTAGTATGGCGCTCAGGAAATATAAATAAAACAAGTTTAACGTTTCGAGCCTACGCTCTTCAACAGAAAGATATATATTATATATATATATATATATATATATATATATATATTATATATATATATATATATATATAATATATATATATGGATGAGTGTATTTTTACCTTCTTAACAATAACACGGAAAAATAAATAAATAGTTACCAGGGCAGCAAAAAACGGAAAAAATAAATAAATAGTTACCATAGAGGAGAAGATTGCATTGTTTATACCATTTATTCTTTTGATAGTATCAGTGGAATTTTCGAAACATGTGTCGAAAGTAAAAATATTTGATTACACCTGCGTTAACTCCATTTTTTATTCATATATATACATGTATATATATATATATATATATATATATATATATATATAGAGAGAGAGAGAGAGAGAGAGAGACAAGGAGAAAGGGAGAGAGGCCTTTATCCAGATAGAGACTGATAAATAGATATAGATACATACACATCACACACACATAAACACGCACACACACAGACACACACAGACACAGACATAGACAAGACACACACATATA
>NW_021825042.1:0-7500 GCF_006345805.1 Octopus sinensis | reverse complement strand
GTTTGACCTTAACCAGTTGACCATGTCCCTTAGTGGCTGACGATATGTGCATCTCTGACCACGAGCAGACGTAGTGGGGGAGCATCATAGCCGTGTGTTGAAAGGAATTTTTAGAGGTTTGGATAATTCACCTTTGGAAATAAGGGTGGTTTGTTCAACATCCTTAAACAATCCTTATTCAGGGACCTTTTGAGCAGGATGGGCCACTCGACCAAAAGAAAATTCTGACTGGGCCCCACCTGCAAGGTCATGCGCTGTTTATCTCGATATGAGATCACCATGTCGCGCATATATGGTTGTGATGCATGTGCCTAGTGTACCCTTATCAGGCGGGTAGTCATGATGGGTATACCGGGCTTTGTATATTTTACCCCAGTGTCACTTTGATGGCATGAACTGCTCTCTCACTCAATAATAATAATGATGATGATGATGATGATGATGATGAGATGATGATGACGATGATGACGATGATGATGATGATGAAAGCAACAATGACAAATGAGAATTTGTGTGCTACCCTACTCTCAGTACCGTTACAGTGGCATACTTTTTTGAGAGTTTAGCATAACTCAACGTCAGTCAGAGTGATGATTGACAGGGTTAGTGAGTGAGGAAGACAATAGTTTAAGGAGTGGACAAGAAGTGAGGAGAGGTAAAGAGAGATTGAGAGGTAAAGAGAGATGGAACGAGAAAGAAATTGGGGGGGGGGGAGCGAGAGAAGCAGAGTGTGAGAGTGGCAGTGTGAGAGGCGATGAATGAGGTAGGGGCAGAGAAGTATGAGAGAGAGAGAGAGTGAGAGAGAGAGAGAGAGAGGGAAAGCGTGAAAGACATACACATGCACACGCACACACACACACACACACACACACACACACACACACAAAACACACACACACGCACATGATTCATCTTTATATTTGGTTTGCAAGATTCTTTATGTGAATTCGTGTGCTGAAGCATATTTTATTGTTTCTGGAGAGAATAGTTGTTTTAATGCCTTATCAATTAACACACTCACCGGTTCGATTTCCACTCATTTACTTATTTATTTTTTCGAAAATGCTCGTTTGTTCTTGCAACCCCCCCTCATCAGTTAACGACTCTTGAAGAGGCAGCAAGAAGCAACGAAAATTTTAGTAAAAATAAATAAGTAAGTGAGTGAAAATCGAACCGGTGAATGTGTTAATTGATAAGGCATTAAAACAGAATGACCCTCACCATATGTGTACATATATGTTCTCACCTTCGAAACACGCTGGAGTTGAACTAGGGACAGCTGATGAAGGGGATTTTTCCTTGTGTAGTTGTCTTGTACTCTGTTTTTTCGTTGTTAAAAAAATGGTCCGTTCCATGCTGTTTTTACGTTTTCGTTTCTCGTTGAGTTCTCCGTCTATTCTTGGTGTCCTGTACACACGTATATATATTTATATATGCATGTATATATACATGTAGATGTATGTACGTACATATATGTTTGTATGTATGCATATATTTTATTTATTACACTATTGTAAGACTGAGCGCCTTCGCGTCGACTCGATTCGATTCGTTTGGTTTGGTTTCGTTTCTTCTTCTTCTCTAAGCTGGTTTATATATATATATTATATGTATATTTATATGTATGTATTTATGTATGTATGTTTAAGTTGGCTTATTCAGCATGCTGGGTAAGTTGATAAGCGAAACTTCAATTCCCACCTAACATTCGGAATTTAAAATGAATTCGACCCCACTTTGTGGATTAGCTTTTAGGTTGGTGCATCCAAGATCGTGATTTCGATTCCTAGACAGTCAGTATGTTGTGCTTTGGAATAAAACCCTTTATTTTACGTTGCTCTAGTCCACTCAGCTGTAAAAAGATTACCATGCTACCAACTGGCGTTCCTGTCTTACAGACAGACAATATATACATACATACATACATATATATGTATATATATATGTATATATACATATATGTACTCATACATATATGTACATGAGTGTGTGTATGTCTGTGCCTGTGTAAATATATGTATGTATTATATATATTTATCTATATGGATGCATATATATAATATATATAATATATATATATATATATATATGCGGCAAAGTAATTTATTTTACCAAGCCCTTTTAATATATGTAATAATTGAATTCGCCTTGAATGGTCCCTTTGCATACTGAACACTTGGTGAAATTGATTAATAATTAATTAATTTTGCCCTCAATTGTTGAAAGTATATATATATATAATATATAATATATGTAAATATATATATATATATATATATATATATATATGTATATCACGTGACGAACAGACCATCAGATGTTGTTACACATCGCTGGTCACAATGCACTCGCATTGTTTTAGCCTTCGAATGACGCCACCCGCTGGCTAAGCGAGCAGGCCAATAGAAGAAAGAGTGGTGAAAGAGTACAGCAGGGATCACCACCCCCTGCCGGAGCATCGTGGAGCTTTAAGGTGTTTTCGCTCAATAAAACACCACTCACAACGCCCGGGCGGGGAATCGAAACCGCGATCCTGCAACAGCGAGTCTGCTGCCCTAACCACTGGGCCATTGCACCTTCACATATATGTATATATACATATATATATGTATATGTATATATTATATATATATATTATATATATATATATATATAATATATATTATATATAGATGCATTTTGAATATGTATACATACACGCGTGCACACTCACATACACACATATAGAGAGAAAGAAAATGAGAGAGACTGATAGTTGATAGAGTGCGTGAGAGAGAGAGAGAGAGAGAGAAGAGAGGAGAGATGCGTGAGAGAAGAGAGGAGAGAGAAGAGAGAGAGAGAGAGAGTGGGAGTCAGCAAAAGAAAAGAGTGGGAGAGAGAGAGTTTGAGAGAAAGAGAAAAAGCTAGAGATTGAGAAATGATGTAAACGAAAAGGAAGGATTCTTCCGGAAGTCGAATGCGAATAAAGACGTGAATCTCACCATAAAATGGATTCCATACATGTCAGACATTGTGAGGTGATAGATGTGTCTCCACTGTTTCACTAGCATCTCTACATAGTGTACGGAGTCACCCGGAACACACTTTCAAACCGACTGACAGAATCGGGGTTCGGTCTTAACTGATGGATGAAGAATGAAGGGTGGTTGAGGGCGGAGCTGGAGTGGTATTCCGGTGAAGTCGGGGGTAGGAAGGCTTTACGAGTCGGTTTTTCATTTGTCTGCTTTCTTCTCCCTCCAATATTTCATATAAGGTATATCGGTATAAGTAGCGAGAGATGAAAGAATGGCGTGTTTTTTTCTTTTTCAAATCTTGTAATAAGCGTAATTTAATAATAATAATAATAATAATAATAATAATAATAATAATAATAATAATATAATAAAATAATATAATAATTTCTTTACTACCACAGGGGCTACACACAGAGGGGACAAACAAGGACAGACAAGCGGATTAAGTCGATTACATCGACATCAGTGCGTAACTGGTACTTAATTTATCGACCCCGAAAGGATGAAAGGCAAAGTCAACCTCGGCGGAATTTGAACTCAGAACGTAACGGCAGACGAAATACGGCTACGCATTTCGCCCGGCGTGCTAACGTTTCTGTCAGCTCGCCGCCTTAATAATAATAATAATAATAATAATATTAATAATAATAATAATAATAATAATAATAATAATAATAATAATAATAATAATCGAGCGCAAGACCAAGCTTTGGCCACGAACTAGAGGGTTAATCTTAGGAGCACGTGTCTCTGCTATGCCGCATCTGCAACAGAGTGGACGAAACTATTGCCCAGATCACGAACGAATGCCCCAGGGTTGCCCCAAACCATTACAAATTGTGGCGACACGATCAGGTAGCGAAAGTGTTACATTGGAAACTGTGTGAGAAGTGGGGGCTAGAGAGAGGCAAGACGTGGTACGAGCACAAACCGCAGAGAGCGGCGGAGTCGGAGACTAGCAAAATCCTCTGGGATTTCCCAATCCAAACAGATCAGGTGGAAGAGCGTAACAGACCGGACCTAGTGGTGGTGGACAAGACGCACCACATACACTACATAGCTGATGTTGCATGCCCCTTTTCCCCACGAATATTCAAGAAAGAAGGCGCAAAGATAGATAAATACAACCCTCTTAAGTACGAAATAGACAGGCTATAGAAAATGAAGAGGGCGAAGATAGTGCCAGTTATTGTTGGGGCCTTGGGAACAATATCAGAAGGCATCAAGGGGAATATAAAGGAAATAGGAATAGAGTGCCCAGTAGAACTGTTACAAAAGCTTTGCTTCGTTGGCACGGCCAGAATAATCAGGAAAATATTAGACAGCTGAAAAGAATGGATAGCATAGTACCATAGGCTGCAGATAGCAAGCCTGCTACGCATGTAAGATTCCAGGAGCTCTAACAAAACCTGTGATAGAAAGAAATAAGAATAATCATAATAATAATACGAAGGTTGTGGTCTACGAGGGGAGGAAATACGAAGGTTGTGGTCAATGAGGAGAGTAGGCGTGATACCATTAGTAATTGGTGCACTTGGAAGTATCAGCACTCAACTACCAATATGGCTGAAAAAAGATCGGTGCAAGTGTGAAGGTAGAACACCTAGAAAAAATCAGAATTGCTTGGAGCTGCAAGGGTTCTTCCCAGGGTCCTTGAAGCGTGACCAGTAAACAAGTGTCACCTTAGTCTGCTAGCTGTGGACAGCTGACTCTTTCCACCATGCTCGGCTAAATAAACTGTTTTCATGAAACCACCACCACCACCACCACCACCATTACTACAACCAATATCATCGCGGTTTAAATCCACTACTGCTACCGCGTCTCAATCGCCAAAGCTACCACCGCAAACAACACCTATACTACCACTCCCACTTCGTTGTCCCACCACCCAAACGGTCAGCATTACTATCATCAACACTACGATTATCATTGCAACCACTGTGCTGCTACAGCTGCTGTTACTACTACTACTACTACTACTACTACTACTACTACTACTTCTACTACTACTACTACTACTGAAGCACCACCATAATTAACTCTCACTACCACCACCACCATCACTACTACAACCATCACTCCTCGCTCCACCACCTTCACAACCACTGCCACTATCATTCCTACTACCATAAATATAACGATTACCACCACCTGCACCACCACCACTACCATTATCACCACTACCATTACTACAATGACGACGACGACCACCATTACCATCACCGCCATAACCACTAATAACACCACCGTTACCCCCACCAGCAGCACTACCATCATCACCACCACAACCACCATCATCACCACCACCACCACCACCACCACCACCACCACTACAACCACTACTGTCATCACCATCATCAACACAAATAACAGCAACACCATCCCCATTACCACCACCAACAACACTACCACTATCATCACAACTACCACCACCATCACTACTACAACCATCACACCCATCTCTCTCCACCACCGCCACAACCATCACTACTATCACCCCTACTAGCATTAAGTCAACGATTACCACTACCTGCACCACTACCAGCACCACTACAACCCCAAGTACACCACCAGGAACACTACCATCATCACCACCACCACAACCACCACCACCACTACAACCACAACCACCACTACAACCACAACCACTACTGTCACCACCATCATCACTATTAATGGAAGCGACACCACCACCATCACCGCCACCATCAACACTACCACCACCATCACCATCACCACCACCACCACTAATACCACACACCACTACACCACAACCACTACTGTCACCACCATCATCACTATTAATGGAAGCGACACCACCACCATCACCGCCACCATCAACACTACCACCACCATCACCATCACCACCACCACCACTAATACCACCACCACCACTACAACCACAACCACTACTGTCACCACCATCATCACTATTAATGGAAGCGACACCACCACCATCACCGCCACCATCAACACTACCACCACCATCACCACCACCACCACTAATACCACCACCGCCACCACCACCATCACCACTACTATTACCAATACCCCACCCAACCGCATCGTCATCATCACTGTCAACATCATCTCTGTAAAAACATATCTGCTATAAAATCACTTAATGGCGCTATTTCCTGTAGGTTTCCGTATTTCTCATTTCATTTCAGGTGTAATTCTCAATCGCTCGCTCACTCGTTCTCTCACTCACTCACACAGTCGCTCACTCACTCACTCACTCACTCACTCACTCACTCTTTCACTCACTCATCACTTACTCGTTCACTCACTCACTCACTCACTCACTCTTTCACTCACTCATCACTTACTCGTTCACTCACTCACTCACTCACTCACTCACTCACTCGCTCACTCACTCACTCACTCTTTCACTCACTCATCACTCGTTCACCTACTCACTCACTCACTCACTCACTCGCTCACTCACTCACTCACTCTTTCACTCACTCATCACTTACTCGTTCACTCACTCACTCACTCACACTCGCTCACTCACTCACTCACTCTTTCACTCACTCATCACTCGTTCACCTACTCACTCACTCACTCACTCACTCACTCGCTCACTCACTCACTCACTCACTCACTCACTCACTCACTCACTCACTCTCTCAATCTCACTTGAAATAGGTATTTCGTCTGTCGTTAGGTTCTGAATTCAAATTCCGCCGAGGTCGACTTTGCCTTTCATCTTTTCGGGGTCGATAAATTAAGTACTAGTTACGCACTGGGGTCGATATAATCGACTTAATCCGTTTGTCTGTCCTTGTTTCTCCTCTCTGTGTTTAGCCCCTTGTGGGTAGTAAAGAAATAGGTATTTCGTCTGCCGTTACGTTCTGAGTTCGAATTCCGCCGAGGTCGAATTTGCCTTTCATCCTTTCGGGATCGATTAAATAAGTACCAGTTACGTACTGAAGTCGATGTAATCGACTTAATTTCTTTGTCCTTGTTTGTCCCCTATATGTTTAGCCCCCTGTGGGCAATAAAGAAATAAAAAATTAGAATTAAACAAGAGAAATATATAAACATATATATCACAGACAAAAGCAGCATTCTTAAGGTAAATAAACAGCATGTTCGTGTGTGCGTGTGTGTGTGCGTTTATGTGTGTTTATGTGTGTGTGTGTGGTGTGTGTGTGTGTGTGTGTGTGTGTGTATGTATCGATGGATGTTCTCTTACGCATAAATAAGGCAGCAAGCTAGCAGAATCGTTGGCAACAAGGGCAAAATGCTTAGCGGCATTCCGTCCGTCTTTACATTCTGAGTTCAAATTCCGCCGAAGTCGACTTTGCGTTACATCCCTTTCAGGGTCGATAAATTCAGTACCATTTGAGTACTGGAGGTTGATGTAATCGTCTTGCACCCTCGTTCGACCTTGCTGGTCTTGTGCCTAAATTTGAAACCAACATTAAGCGTATATGTAAATGTGAGAATTCTCTGTGTGGCTGTGGGTAGGCACAGG
>NW_021825041.1:5000-17049 GCF_006345805.1 Octopus sinensis | reverse complement strand
TATGAGTTAGCGTGTATTTCTGTTATTGGAGAATTGCCTTCGTGCATATCGACGCCATTTGCAGACTTACGTTTTCCTATTCCCTCTGCGTGTTTCATCAACTGTACCCACTGAATGCCCAGTTTTGTAAATTTAGTAAATCACGTGTGTCGCAAATTTCATCGTCTTCATCGCAAGTCGTGTGACATAACCCTCGATCTTTTACTATTATCTACAGCTGAAGGAAACGGCGATACATAAGGAATATCCACACTAATGGAAAATTCAATCGGTGGAAATAAGGTCTCTTTATCTCTGTCTCTGTCAGTCTCTGTTTTCCTATCTGCGTGTCTGTCTGACTCTTGCTTTCTCTTTCTATCTGTCTCTGTCTGTCTCTTTCTCTTTCTCTCTATCTCTCTCTGTATATATATATATATATATATATATATATATATATTGGGAGAATTCACGGAAAAAACAAAAGACGAAAAAAGGTGGTGTAGAAAACAAACGCTCGGGAATTGAAAAAAGTCTTTTAAGTTTCGAGCCTACGCTCTTTAACACAAAGGAACACAGAAAGAAACAAGGAGAGAAAAATATGTGTGTAGTGGCTACCGATCTATCATCTCGAATTATATATATATGTATATATAATAATAACAATATTAGGGAGCATAACTCCAAACTTACAGGGAAAAATTCAATTTATTATTAAATTTTAATACTAAGTATATACTGCTTATTTATTATTATGTAATTTATTGTGATCTAGGTAAATGTTTTATCATATATTTTATTTGTTCTATATGATATGTTTTACGCCTATCATTGTTTGAATTACATAATAGTGGTTGTTCTCTCATTTATATGTATATATATATATATATATATATATATATATATATATATATATATATATATATATATTATATATTCATTTCATATTACGAGCAAGACCATTGAATATGTGTGTGTATATATATATATATATATATATATACACACATAATAAGTGGTAAGAATCGACGAAATCAAAGAGAATTCATCATGTCTATTGCAATCCATATGTAAATGTAATCCAATAATCAATTACTCCAAACCATCGTCGGGAGGTACGTACATACATACATACATACATACATACATACATACATACATACATACATACATACATACATACATAGAAAGTTGTGCTTTTTGATGTTACTGAACCTAGCGGATCAGTAAATATTGAAATGATCCGCTCCGTACCAGCACCCGGGTAGACAAAGAGCAAGACGCAAGGCCATGTAGGGGGACATGGAGTTATGTACAGGGAGGGTGTTCATGCAAAGAGTTCAGGCCATTTCTGGTCAAGAGAGTCTTTGAACCGAGCTGTCCTCGGAATCTCGTCCGGCAGCTTATTCCAATGATCCGCAACGCGGACGTAGGAAGCCCCTCTCCTTCGATTGAGATAAAATCGTCGTAGATAGAGCTTTTCGGAGTGGCCCCGCAGCCCACGCTCTGCAGCAGGAGTGAAGAACAGCTCTTTCGAGAGGTTATGCTTTCCGCTTATGATGTTGTGAGCGAGAATGAGATCACCACGGCGTCGTCGTTTTTCTAGAGAATAGAGGTCGAGCGTCTTATGATCCACTTATCCTTCTCATTGCAGACATTTGCCAAAATCTTCGGAATACAATGTACAATGTCTCATTACCGTTCGATCACATTTCAAAAAACAAAAACTCAGGAATTTATCTCTATTCTATTTTCCACTACCAAATGTCTTCCGTTTCATGCAAACCATTTTTCATATATCGTTTGTTAATTAAAGGTCATTAACATTGATGTAATTAATCTTAAATAATTAGACTACATTCTTTATTTTTTGCATTATTTTGAGTGTGTGTTTTTCTCTCTTTGTGTTTGCTTTGGAAATTAGTGCTTCATTTAATTCTCTTTCTTTGCCCCCACCGCCAACCTACAGACACCACTCATCTCCTTCTTGCAGTGGAGCTGCTGGTTGTGGTATTGTTGTTGGTTTTGGTGGTGGTGGTGGTGATGGTGATGGTGCTAAAACTTTTTGAATTGTCTCGGAAATGCTTGCTGGGTTTTCTACATTATGGAACAAAAATATTTGGTTCATTAATGTAGAAACGAAAGTACATGTAGAACGGTAATTTTAAATGGTAATAATAGCAGTTAAAGGACATATGTTTTAGAGTAGATTTTATATTAAGTGTCAAAAAGAAACAAAACAGAAATGAAGGGATGGTCACGGATGGTATAAATTTGAACATACGTAGAAGTGGCTGTGGTAAGTAGCTTGCTTACGAACCATGTTTCCTGGTTAAGTTCTACTGCATGATACGTTGGGCAAGTGTCTTCTACTATAGCCTCAGGCCAACCAAAGCCTTGTGAGTGGATTTGGTAGACGGAAACTGAAAGAAGCCCATCGTATATATGCATATATATATATATATGCATATATATATATATATATATATATATATATATATATATAGGTATGTATGTGTGTATATGTTTATGTGTCCGTGTCTGTCCGCCCAACATTGCTTGACAACCGATGATGGTGTGTTTAGGTCCCCTTAACTTAGCGGTTCATCAAAAGAGACCGATAGAATAAGTACTAGGCTTACAAAGAATAAGTCCTGGTGTCTATTTGCTCGACTAAAGGCGGTGCTCCTGCATGGCCACAGTCAAATGACTGAAACACGTAAAAGAGGAAAAGAGACATTAAACAAAGTGAGGTATAGATAACTTAAATAAATATTCCAATATCCTTGAAGGGAAATTTTTTGGCTACCTTCTTGTCATTGAGGATACAGTATGTGCTCAATATGGACATTCATCATGGTTTCAAATTTTTTCCACGGGGGCAGCAGTTTTTCAGGGGAAGGGAATGTCGATTACTTCGACCCCGAACTTGAACTGTACTTATTTTACTCGCGATAGGATGAAATCTAAAGTCGACCACGGTGGCATTTGAACGTACAGACCATCGTCAAAACTATCATCGCAACCATCACCGCCACCATTACCACCACCACCACCACCACCACCACCACCACCACCCCACCACCACCACCACCACTACCACCACCACTACCACCACCACCACCATCAGCACTACTACACAACGATCACACCACCACTAGCACCATCATCAGTACCACAACCACCATCACCACAACTACAATCACAACCATCGCAACATGCACTACCACCAACACTAGAATCAACAATTGTTCCAAAATAACCAGCTTCACTATCAACGCCAAAACCACAACCACCGTCACCACCATCACCACCACCACCACCACCACCACCACCACTACCACCAAGAACAACAACGACAACAACACCACCAACAATTACCACCACCTCAAACACCATTTCAACCTTAAAAATATTAGATTATTTGTCCCTCAGTAACAAAAAAAAAGAAAACAATTTTTAAAAGATAAAAAAATTATAAATAAAAATAACAAATAATTAGATAAATAAATAAAAAATCGTGGCATAATGCTAGCACCTTCGGTTGCAATGTGTCACGGTTAGTGTGATACTATTCTCAAATATCAGACAGCGTTGATATATAATTTATCACACGGTCATGTAATATATCATCTCTAACATACATTTTTTATTACACAAGATTTTTTCCACCGTTCTCTTTGTGATAATATATATATAATAAATATATATACTATATATACATAAGTTTATATATATATGGATGTATATATATATATAGATATATATATATATATATATCTATATATATATGTATATATATATGTAGTATATATATATATATACGTACATAGATACATAGGTATATGTGGTGTATATGTACATATATATAAGTATATAGATATGTATATACAACCATATATATAAGTATATATTTATATATATACAACAATTATATATATATATATATATATATATATATATATATATAGATAGATAGATAGAT
Source organism: Octopus sinensis (assembly GCF_006345805.1). Classification (NCBI taxonomy): domain Eukaryota; kingdom Metazoa; phylum Mollusca; class Cephalopoda; order Octopoda; family Octopodidae; genus Octopus; species Octopus sinensis. Next base: position 13,088 of record NW_021825041.1, on the reverse strand, counting down.
AGATAGATAGATAGATATATAGACATGAACATATATATATATGCATCTATATGTATATTTATATATACACACATATCTATATCTGTCTATCTATATATGTGTACACGGACAAACAAACACACACACATACACACACCACACACACACCACATATATATATATATATACATATATATGTATATGTGTATATAAGGTATATATGTGCATATGTGTATATATGTATATATGTATATATGTGCATATATGTGTATATGTGTATATATGTATATATGTATATATATGTACAGGTATTTATATAAGAAGTATAGGTATCTATACACGTAAATATATATATATATATATATATGTGTGTGTGTGTGTGTGTGTGTATGTGTGTGTGTATATAATTTATTTATTCTAAGATTAATTTATTTGTTTTATATCTGTCATTTTGTGAATTATTATACACGAGGTGTCGCTGCTACTGATGTTGACGCCAAGACTGTCATCGCTGCTGCTGCTTCTACTGCTGCTGCTTCCATCGACGTCCAAAATGAACGCAAAGGTGATTATGATGTTGTTGTTGATGCTGCCGAGAAGTAGGATCATTATGACAGTGATGTCGTTATCATTTTTACATCAAACACAATTTATTCTAGATTCTTCATACACCTATGCACAACACAGAGCCGACAGAACGACATATCAGTATATATATATATATATATATAGAATATATATATATATACATATACATATAAATATGTATATATATATACATATATAAATATACATAATATATATATATACATACAGATATATATACACATATAAATATGTATATATGTATATATATATATATATATATGTATGTATACATATATATATATATATATAGGTGTATAATTATATCTCTCTCTTTATATATGTATGCCTGTGTGTGTACAATGCTGCGTTTTTATACATTCATTCATACGTATATATTCACACACACACACATACACACACACACACATATATATATATATATGTATATAATATAAATAATACATATACGTACATGTGTATATAGACATTTATGTGTTAGTTTTAAAATATATCTATAATTATATTTGTATGCATATATACATCATATGCATATATATATATGCATATACATATGTATGTGTGTATAATGTATATATATATATATATATATATATATATATATTATATATACATGTATATATTCACCCATACACACCTACAAACACACAGATATTTAGTATTTCACATAATTTTGGGCGTCGAGAAAGTCTTGAACCCTTACCGACATCTTAGCCTATACCTAAAAAGCTTCGAAAATAATAAAAAAAACAAATAAAGAAAGAAGAAAAACACCACAAATATACGAGTCAGCATCAAAATCCTGACCTACCATGACCAACACGCCACTTTTTCTGACATCACCTTTTCCATCATATCCTTCCTCTGTGACCTAACCCTACTGAATTCAAACGAAAATAATAATATATAATATGGTATAGAAGAGAAATGCAAATATAGGGACTTTACGCCGTAGCAGAATGGAAAAATTGATAAAATTATAGGAATTGGTAAAATTTTGAGCTGGAATGATTCATGTAAATATATAGAACTGTTTAGAATTTTGGCAAACTGATCAGAGGTTTTACAAGGAAGGTTATAGTCAATTTAATCGTACCCTGTTCTCGATTGATACTTTATATTAGGAGACACAGATAGGATGAAGGAATGGAGAAATAACATACAATAAATTCTGCCTGTTCTTCCGTTACTAAGCCCGTCCGTAACGCTTTCACGTGATAAGCGAGAAGGGAAATGTGGAAGAGTTAGGGAGAGAGGTGGAGGAGGAGGTGAATGGAGGGCCCGAAGAAGTGGTGGTGAGTGAAATGCGTAATTTCCTTTTCCCCCATTATTTAGCCCGTCAGTTACATTTTCAGGTGAATAGTTGAAGAGAAAGGCGAAGAAAGAGAGAAAAAGAGATACAAAGAGATAGGAGAGAGGAAAAGAGGGTAAGGCGAAGAGTGAGAGAGAAAATGGGAGAGTGCTGTGTAATAAGTCTATTATATTGTGCATAAAGTATATAAACTATATATAGTTTATATACTTTATGCATGTTCAAAAGGACTATGGAAGGTCAGACCGCTATAGAGCATTGGCTTGTTACAGCGAGGACAAATCTGGTTGTCCAAAAATGAAATCACCGAGATGGCAGAAAACTATAGGCCCTTTGCTTGCCTAAACATTATGTACAAACTGTACACAAGTTGCCTCAACCGATTCCTCCAAGACCATTGTGAGTCGAACAACATTGTGATTGATGAACAGGCTGGTGGAAAGAAGGGAGTGTGGGGATGTGCCGAACAACTTTTAATAAACAAAGCTGTACTGTCTGAAGTGAGAAAACAACGCAGAAACCGTGTGACAGTATGGCTTGACTATAAGAAGGTATTCAACTCTATACCTCATTCATGGCTGTTGAAGTGCCTACACCTGGCAAAGGTACCTACTATCTTAACTGCTGCTATAGAGAGACTCGCAAAGACATAGACAACTACTCTTATCCTTCCAACTGAGAACAGAATAATTGTTTCTAATAGTATAGGTATTTCAAAGAGAATATTCCAGTGAGATAGTCTTTCTGTACCTCTTTTCATTTTGGCACTGAATCCATTATCGTTCCTACTGCAGAAACAAATGGTTATATGCTAGAATCTTCAACTGTTAGAAATATCAATGTAACTCATAATTTCTTTAGACGACCTGAAGATTTATGCTAAAAGTGTTAACAATGCCAAAAAACAAATGGAATTAATAACAACATTTGCAACTGATACAAGGCATGGAATTCGGCCAAAAGAAATGTTCATATTTGGTTATAGAATGAGGCAAGTCAGTCCCAGAAACCCAAAACCTGTGCATCAACGGTCTCTCTATCTCCATTCCACATAAAGAATGTTACAAGTACCTAGGCATTAACGAAAATGTATCATATGAAGGCACTGTGAATAAAGATAGAGTGACCCGAGAATATTACACCAGACTTAGAAAATATGGCAGTTGGAACTCTCCTCGTACAACAAAACAATATCCCAAAATGATTTTGCAGTACCAGTGCTGATCCCAAGGAAATCCACTCCATAGATACCAAAACCCGCAAAATCCTGACATCTGGGAGTTTCCACAGAAACAGTGATGTTGACAGGATCACCCAAGAAGAAATGAAGGTGGTAGAGGCCTGAGATCAGTGCAGACGACCTTCGAATGCCGTATGGTATCACTCAGGCAGCACCTGCTAAGCAACAGCAGCAAAAATAAATATATAAATTCAGTGCTAGAAAGTGAAGTGAGCAACATTTTACGAGTTGGCAGTGAGCTCCCCAAGAAGCACTCTCTTCCTGATGATCTCCTATGCAATCCCCAAAAAGCTGGGTTCTCTTACCTCAGAGAAGACCTGGATGGAAAGCACTCAGCATACAAAGAAAAAACGACTATACATGGGTATGTTGCCCGGAAGCTTGAAGAAGACAGTAGAATTGACACAAAGCACAGCCTCTTTTGGACACAAAATTATTACATCACATCACACTTTGAAGGCCATGCGTTTGCAATCCAGGAACAGGAGATTGCCACAAATTGACAGGTGAAGAAGGGAGACAGTGACGCCTTTGTAACCCCAAGTTGCAACTGAATGTATAGGCTATGTCATGTTTCTGTGGAAGACATCTTGCATGCAATTAGCAGGTGCCCTAGAATGTCGTCACGGTACTACCTCCCTATGCAGCACGATGCTGTTGCTAAAACAATTTACAATGTTATCCGCAAAAATGACTGCCCTGAAATAAACTTAGAAAATCCCTGTTATTGAATACATTTATTAATACCAACTCAAGGAATACTGGTGGAATATTCCCATCGAAACTTCTGTCAAATGTAAATATAACAGACCGGATATTGTTGTTTGGGATATAGGGACAATGTATGTACCATCATAGAAGTCAGTTGCCCTGCAGATATAAATATCTCTTTGAAAATCAAAGAAAAAGAGGATATCTAAGGACAACTGCTTCGAAACCTCTAGCTTCTATATCCAGACTATGAATTCATATTCATACCAATAATAATCGGAGCACTAGGTCTTGTTAGTAAATGCTTGAAGGAGAATCTGGATAAACTGGGATTCTCAGAAAGAGAAATCGACCAGGTAATTCGTACCATACAAGTGCAATCTGTGAGTGGAACAATAAAAATATGCAAGACTTTTCTCAAGTTCCAAATGTGAATTTGTCTGTTAACTACAACCCAAAGATGGAGATTTATATCTTTGTTAGAAACCGGCTTCCTCCTCAGTGGGAGACTTATAATAATTAACAGATAGAAGAGACATACATACATAATACACACATACGTACATACATAAATACATACATACATACATACATACATTCATACATACATACATTCATACATACATACATGCATACATAGATACATACATACATGCATGCATGCATGCATACATACATACATACATACACACGTACGTACATACATACATACATACATGCATACATACATACATGCATGCATGCATACATGCATACATACATACATACATACATACACACGTACGTACATACATACATACATACATACATACATACATACATACATGCATGCATACATGCATACATACATACATACATACATACATACATACACACGTACGTACATACATACATACATACATACATACATACATACATGCATGCATACATACATACATACATACATACATACATACATACATACATACATGCATGCATACATACATACATACATACATACATACATACATACATGCATGCATGCATGCATGCATCATACTGCATACATACATACATACAACATACATATATACATACATACATACATCATCATACATACATGCATGCATGCATGCATACTACACATACATACATACACATACACACGTACGTACATACATACATACATACATACATACAACATACATGCATGCATGCATACATGCATACATACATACATACATACACACGTACGTACATACATACATACATACATACATACACATACCATACATACATACATACATACATACATACATACATACATACATGCATGCATGCATACATACATACATACATACATGCATACATACATGCATGCATGCATACATGCATACATACATACATACATACATACACACGTACGTAAATACATACATACATACATACATACATACATACATACATACATACATACATACATAAGCACATATGTATAAACACGTATTACACGTACACACACAATTCTCATTCACACAAACACACAAAAATCTAACTTAGGCGTTGCAAGATTAATAACCTGGTGTAGAAGTCAATATACGTATGTTTCAGAACTAAGTGTCAGCTGAATACAGAGTGGTAATAAGAAAGATGACAAAGGTGGACTTCATTGGCCATCATCTGTTTCCGGTATGAAACACTCGTAGTTGAGTGTCTGAGTAATACATTATAGATTCATCAGAGCCTCGAATATGAATTGCAATTGGTTTGGGAAAGAATTCGCTTCGCGGATGTATATGGAATGACATCATCAAAAATGAGAATGTCAGTAAAGATGCATATAATATATATATACATCTGTGTTGACTTTCTCATGGCTGTTGTCATTTCCTACACAGAAAACCAATACAGGTGTATATATATTTTTAATATACATAGGCGCAGAAGTGGCTGTGTGGTAAGTAGCTTGCTAACCAACCACATGGTTCCGGGTTCAGTCCCACTGCGTGGCATCTTGGGCAAGTGTCTTCTGCTATAGCCTCGGGCCGACCAATGCCTTGTGAGTGGATTTGGTAGACGGAAACTGAAAGAAGCCTGTCGTATTTATGTATATATATATATATGTATGTGTGTGTTTTTGTGTGTGTGTTTGCTCCCCAACATCGCTTGACAACCAATGCTGGTGTGTTTATGTCCCCGTTACTTAGCGGTTCGGCAAAAGAGCCCGATAGAATAAGTACTGGGCTTACAAAGAATAAGTCCCGGGGTCGATTTGCTCGACTAAAGGCGGTGCTCCAGCATGGCCGCAGTCAAATGACTGAAACAAGTAAAAGAGTAAAAGAGTAAAAGATTATATGCATTGACTTTCTCGTCGCTGATATCGTTCCATAAAGAGGCGCAGAGCGTAATTCCATTCCAAGTAAATTGCACTTCAAATCCAAGTTGTTACTCAAGCACTCAACTCTAATCCACTGCATCTATAGCGGAAACAGCCTGTAAGGCAAAGAAGTCCATAAGATAATCATTTATTCATTTGTCCACTCTCTTTCACACAAACACACACAGACATACACACATACGTAAGGTTAAGCTTTGCTGATAATATAAATCAATAATTAAATAAGAAATATTGCTTTTACACAAGTTTTTTGAGGTTAGATTTCACGGTTGTTTGGATATAAAATATTGATATGATTAATTTGTCAACGTCACCATCTGTCAACACACTCATACACCATACACACGCGCACACACACGCTTACACACACATACACACACATTTCACACGCACAGAGATTCAAGCATCACATGCTTAAAAACTCTTCTGTGTATATATATATATATATGTGTGTGTGTATATATACATACATTCATATAGATACACATAGGGGCAGGCGTGGCTGTGTGATAAGAAGTTTGCTTCCCAGTCACACAGTTTCAGGTTCAGTCCCACTGTGTGGAAATTTGGGCAAGTGTCTTCTACTATAGCCTTGGGTTGACTAAAACTTTTATAAGTCCCGGGGTCGAGTTGCTTGATTAAAGGCGGTGCTCCAGCATGGCCGGAGTCAAATGACTGAAACAAGTAAAAGAGTATATATATATAGAGAGAGTTAGTAATTCGAAGCTTGGGCTTGATATATAAAATATGCATACATATCCACATATGTATATATAATATATATATATATATATATATATATTATATATATATATATATATATATATATATATCTATATATATATATATATATATATATATAAGCGCAGGAGTGGTTGTATGGTATGTAGCTTGCTAACCAACCACATGGTTCCGGGTTCAATCCCACTGCGTGTCACCCTGGGCAAGTGTCTTCTACTATAGCCTCGGGACGACCAAAGTCTTGTGAGTGGATTTGGTAGACGGAAACAGAAAGAAGCCTGTCGTATATATGTATATATATATATGTACGTATGTGTATATGTTTGTGTGTCTGTGTTTGTCTCCCCAACATCGCTTGACAACCGATGCCGGTGTGTTTACGTCCCCGTAACTTAGCGGTTCGGCAAAAGAAACGATAGAATAAGTACTAGGCTTCCAAAAAAATAAGTCCTGGTGTCGATTTGCTCGACTAAAGGCGGTGATCCAGCATGGCCGCAGTCAAATGACTGAAACAAGTAAAAAAATAAAAGAGAAAATACACACACACACACACATATATATTTACCTGTATATGTGTATATATATATGTGTATATATTTACCAGTATATGTGTATATATATTCTATATATCAAGTCGAAGCGCGCTTGTTTGTATCACTATCCCTCTGTCAGCTGGATTCTTTATATAGCCATTCTTCACCCCGGTGGACTTAGTCCTTGAAAAAGACTTCGGAGTGTAAATTCAAATAATTTGATCAACTAAACCGTGTTTCTATAGTTAGCTTCTCTGGATCTTACTATATATATATATATATATATATATAATATATATATATATATTATATATATATATATATATATATAACTTGATATAATTAAGGCCTCATAAAATAATTTACTTTGCCAAATACTGAAATTTTAGAAATAGCAACCCCCAAAAATTTTCTTTAGCCATTTCTACTACTTTAAGAAGAATCCTCCCTGAAAATGCTTACTCAAAAGTAGTTATTTTTGAGTAATTATTTTTGAGTAAGCTTTTCAGGGAGATTCCTCTTAAAGTTGTAGAAATGGCTAAAGAAAATCTTTTGGGGCTGCTATTTCTAAAAATTTCAGTATTTGGCA
>NW_021825040.1:0-17109 GCF_006345805.1 Octopus sinensis | reverse complement strand
CTATTATAATAGGAGATTGGAGTAGATGGATTATCAGAATCGTTAAGCATGAAATAAAATGTTTTGGAGGCAGATTTGTAGATGGACAGAACCAGTAGAGCGTCCAATAAAATGATTTGTGTTATATACTTACGCCCTCTTATGTCAACAGCTGAGTCCAAAATCCCTCTAACGGCGACTTTGTTTTCCTCATCCTGTATTGATAAGGTAAGTATCAGTCGCGTACCGGTTTTTTTAACCGTTTATACCTCTGCTCACCTAAAAATATATTTCGGCCTTAAAAATTAAATATTATATTCTTTCCTACTTTAGGCGAAGGCACCAAATTTTGTGGGAGGGGCCTAGTCGATTAGATCAACCCCAGTCCGCAACTGGTACTTAATTTATCGATCCCGAAAAGTTGAAAGGCAAAGTCGACCTCGGCGGAATTTGAGCTCAGAATGTAAAAACAGACGAAATACCTATTTCTTTACTACCCACAGGGGGCTAAACACAGAGGGGACAAACAAGGACAGACAATCGGATTAAGTTGATTACATCGACCTCCAGAACGTAACGGTAGACGAAATATGGCTACGCATTTCGCCGGGCGTGCTAACGTTTCTGCCAGCTCGCCGCCTCCGTTCTAGTTACATACTGCAGTCGGTCTGATCGACTGACATTTACTCAAATTTCAGACCCTGTGCCTTTCTTATAACAGTTATTTAGTTACAGCGCTTTACGTTCTGAGTTCAAATCCCGCTGCAGTCAACTTTATCTTTCATACTTCCAGAGTCGGTAAAAAGAATTAGTCGCAGGAGTGGCTGTGTGGTATGTAGCTTGCTTACCAACAACATGGTTCCTTGTTCAGTCCCACTGCGTGGCACCTTGGGCAAGTGTCTTCTACTATAGCTTCGGGCTGACCAAAGCCTTGTGAGTGGATTTGGTAGACGGAAACTGAAAGAAGTCCGTTGTATATATGTACATATATATGTGTGTGTGTTTTTGTGTCTGTGTTTGTCTCCTGAAGATAGCTTGACAACCGAAGCTGGTGCGTTTACGTCCCTGTAACTTAATGGTTCAGCCAAAGAGACCGATATAATAAGTACTAACCTTACAAAGAATAAGTCTCCGGGTCGATTTGCTCGACTAAAAGGCGGTGCTCCAGCATGCCCGCAGTGAAATGACTGAAACAAGTAAAAGAATAAAAGAAATAAGAATAAAAAGTGGATAAAATAAAGTATTCGGTTGAATTAATAAACGAACCACCTTAAATTAAGTACCAGTATCGAACTGGGGTCGATCTAATCGACTGGGCACCCACCTCCCCAAAAATTTCGAGCCTTGTACCAAGAGTAGAAAAGAATAAACGAGCAACCTCTGAGTTCAAATTCCACCGAGGTCGACTTTGCCTCTTATCCTTTTGGGGTCGATGAAATAAGTACCAGTTACGCACTGGGGTCGATATAATCGACTTAATCCGTTTGTCTGTCCTCGTTTGTCCTCTCTGTGTTTAGCCCCTTGTGGGTAGTAAAGAAATAGGTATTTCGTCCGCCGCTGCATTCTGAGTTCAAATTCCGCCGAGGTCGACTTTGCCTTTCATTCCTTTCGGGGTTGAAAAATTAAGTACCAGTTACGCACTGGAGTAGATGTAATCGACTTAATCCATTTGTCTGTCCTTGTTTGTCCCCTCTGTGTTTAGCCCCTAGTGGGTAGTAAAGAAATAGACACATTCGGCTGTTTCTTTATCCTCCCCCAAATGGCGCGCTCATTGGCTTATATCAGAAATCCGTTATTGTCAATAATTATCGATTCAGTGAGTTAGGCTCAGTTTAGCTTTGATAACTTGTGAAGAAATTGTATATGTTTAGCTCCTCTGTCCTCCAGTCAACTCCTATTGAGCAAACCTATGATTAAAGATGTTTCAAACATGAATATTCCGTCTTTCTAGAGGTATTCCTAAGTCAACATTAATCCAGTGTATCCTTTCTGTCTTTAAGGCGGCAGAATGTAATTCTAAAAATGGTTTTGACTGCTATTTCTAACAGATCGAGAGACCACGCAGAGGTACTTCATTGGTTGGTGGTTAATTTTATTAGTTGTAAATTAATTTTTAATGACTCATTAAATTTATAACATATTTAGTAACTGAATGGGAAAATGGGTGGAGGGGTGGAGTGAAAAGTGGATATCTTCCCTGTTACACAAAGTTTCCAATAGGCTGTGAGGATTGAAGAAGGGGGAAGCGAACAAATTGCTATGTTTAATAAAAATAAAGATGGTTTTCAACTTTTTTAAACTTTTCCGACACCATGGCGAAGAAAGAAAAAATGTTGGGATGCCAGCTCAATGGTGTCTTCTCATTAATAAAATGAAGCAAGAAGGCAAAAAATATCGCTAATATTTTGCTGGGGGCGTGAGTATTTGTCATTTGATAATCACTGCCCTAGCGGAAGACATTTGTATTGGCATTATCGATTATTGAAAGGGTGGAATAAAACTGTGGTGGTGATAGTGAGATTCTCCAGTGAGGGTAGCAATCCTGTTTTGTCAGTGACAAACGAAAACGAAAAAATAATGATACAAAATATTAATTTTAAATTTTGGCACAAGGCCACCAATTTCGGACGAGGGATCAAGTCGATTATATCGACCTCAGATATAATCTGAGCGACATTTGAACTCAGAATGTGAGGTTGGAAGAAATGCCGCTAAGTATTGTTGTCAATGCGGCAAGGAATCTGCTCGCTCACCGCCTGATGAAAACATTCTTTTATACTTTTGCTTGTTTCAGTCATTTGACTGGGACCATGCTGCAGCACCGCCTTTAGTCGAGCAAATCGACCCCAGGAATTATTCTTCCTAAGCCTAGTACTTATTCTAGCGCTCTCTTTTGCCGAACCACTAAGTTACGGGTACGTAAGCACATCAACATCTATTCTCAAGCGAAGGCGGGGGAGACAAACACAGGCACAGAAATACATATATTTATATATATATATATATATATATATATATATATATATATATTATATATATATATATATATATATATATATATATATATATATATATATATATATTTAAGACAGGCTTCTTATAGTTTTCCGTCCACCAATCCACTCACAAGGCACTGGTCGGCCCGAGGATATAGTAGAAGACACTTGCCCAAGGTGCCACGCAGTGGGACGGAAACCGGAACCATGTGGTTGAGCAGCAATATTCTTACCACACAGCCACTACTGCTCCAAATTGTAATATTTATTTCAAATTTGTTGCCACAAGTGCAGCTTGGGGGAGGAATCGATTATATCGACCGCAGTGTTCAACTCGTACTTATTTTATCGACCACGAAAAGATGAAAGGCAAAGTCTGGCACGGCGGAATTTGAACTCAGAACGTAGCGGCACATGAAATACCTATTTCTTTACTACCCAGAACGTAACGACGGGCGACATACCATTAAGCATTTCGTCCAACGTGCTAGCGATTCCGCTGGCTCGCCACCTTAAAAACTTTGGTAATAATATGTAGTCATTTAGGCGGTGAGCTGGCAGAAGCGTTAGCACACCGGGCGAAATGCGTAGCCGTATTTCGTCTGCCATTACGTTCTGAGTTCAAATTCCGCGGAGGTCGTCTTTGCCTTTCATCCTTTCGGGGTCGATAAATTAAGTACCAGTTACTCACTGTGGTCGATGTAATCCACTTCATCCCTTGGTCTGTCCTTGTTTGTCCCCTCTATGTGTAGCCCTTTGTGGGACTACACATAGAGGGGTCAAGAAGGTATCATCATGTTGTCATGATGATACCCGCTCAGAGGCTAAAGTTGTAGAAAGTGTATGGAGAGGAGTGTATGAGCCGCACGAGTGGTTCAGACGTTTCCAAGATGACCGAAAAATGTCGATATTGACGTATGTTCTAGGAGACTTCTAACCAGCAAAACTAGGAAAAACGTCGGAGATGTGCATGCAGCTGTGAGGGGAAATCGTCGAATCCCCATCCGTGTGTTATCAAATGTGATGCAGATTAGTTACGGTTCAGTTCAGTCCATTATTACTGAAGATTTGTGTATGAGACACGTGTCTGCCAAGTTTGCGCCAAAACTGCTCTCATCTGACCAAAAAGACATTCGGGTTTCAGTTGCACAAGATCTCCTCGATTGTGTCGAGAACGATGAAAAATTTCTGAAAATTTTGCGTAGGCCTCTGAGTAGGTATCGCCAAGCTTTTGACAAAATTTGACGCAGGCTTTCTGCTCAACTCTGTCATGGTCAATGCGACGATCACACGCTACACATTTTCCTTCCAAGAACTGCTGCAAACAGCGGAAGTGAGCTAGAACGTTAAAACTTAGTACGCATGCACAGCAGAGTTTAAGGTCAATTTAGGCCAAGCGACTTTAGTCTGCGTACATTAGCTTTGTTACTATTGCAACAGTCCGGTTACTTATTGATTATACCAGGTATATTTTAATGTCGGCCTTTAGCAGATCTAATGCAAAATCAACTCAGCGGGAAGTAGAAAAAAATTCAACAGTTACAGAAGTGCTGTATGTGAATGCTTGTGTATCGATGAGAATGAGATATCTGTACGAGCTTTAAATATATCTACGTATCGGTTTGTTTTCTTTACTTTCTTCTATGTGTACTGTGAGAGTTATGGATATGTTTTGTGTAATCCTTCGTACTTTTGTATCCTCTGTGTGTATACATGTGTGTAGGCAGGGGTGTATATTATTCTAAGCATAACAATATAACACTTGGTTCTCTTTGCGTTGCTAGTAATTTTGATTATTTCCCACCTCCACCCCTACCCAAGATGTGTTTCGTACATTTGTTGATGTTGGTTAAAATCTGTCAGATTGGACCAGGTTTCAAGGTGTTTGATGTAGGGCTGCAGTAATTGTGCATCAATATCTGAAGTAGTTGCCTGAAAAAGAAGAAAATGAGAAAGTCGCCTACGTAAGGGACTGTGTGTATTCCTGTAAAATGGAATGGTTGTGTCGGTATAGAATTTTTTAAAGAATCGACCGAGAAGAGCCGTGAGAAATGTGGAATGGTTGCATTGTTATAGAGTTTTTTTTAAGAATTGACCGAGAAGAGCGGTCGTTTGACACGAATTAACGATGAGCATGCAGTTTTCATTGTGGTTAGACCGAAACAGTGTTTGAAATCATAAAAAAAGAGTGAAAATAGAAATGTTCTTTCCGACACCTCAACTTCCAACGACTTTAAGTATTACTGGATGAATCAGGACAGTAAGAGAATACATAACGTCGAGTAAAGTAGTGAAATACAAATGAAATTGTAAAGAAGTTTAGGTCTGAGGAAAAGTCCTTAACTTATGCCGGAATGTTGGTATCGGAAATCGATGTCCCAGAAAGGGAAAAGGACATCTTTGAAGTGGGTAATTATTTTCTTCAGTTGAGAGTCAAAACTATTCAAAAGGTAGACGCAACGAAAATTATGGGAAAATAAAAATAAGAAAAAAGTGGAAATTTTACCGGTAAGTGTGTTATATTATAAGGCACAAAAAGAAAATAACTCTCCCCAGACACAATAGAATATGCTTCAACACACGAACTCATATAAAGAATCTTGCAAACCAAATCCAAAAACGAAATATTTTCTTCAGATTAATGTCTTTTATTTTGAAAAATCACTATATTTTATGCAGATTTATAAGAGATACGAGGCCTAGCGTAGCATTATGGTTAGGGTGTTGCGCTCACAATTTCAATATCATCGTTGCGATTCCTGGACCAAGTGTTGCATTGAGTTCGTAAGCTAAATAGTTCATTTCACGTTCCTTCAGTCGACTTTCTTGTAAATGAGTAGCTCTGCTACGGACTTGTGTCCGGTTCAGTGGGTAGGTATGTTGTAATCTCTGTCACTTATCCATCATGGAAACCGAGTAACCCAGTACTTTACTATAAGAGATATAATGAAAGAATTCTTGTAGAGTATTTGGGAATTAATACGCTACAAGTTTCTTTTTTCTTTCTTTACGCGATTTATTGACAATTCTTCTATTTATAATAATTTCATTATTAATCGAGTCCGAGCTCTTTATATTGATCGTAATGAAAATTTATACAATTTAGTCATTATATTTGAAAAATTAATAGAAGTTATTGATTTGTCGTATTTTCTATCATCATCATCATCATCATCGTCGTTGTCGTCGTCGTCGTCGTCTACTCACCGCAACTTGCACTTTGCATGAGACACGTGACCTGCGCTGCCTCTCGTTCCGTCATTTGTAACCTGAGTACATCAGCGTGACACTATTCTCTTCCTTCAGAAAGGAGTGTTGCTTGTCATTTGCAACTAATTTGAAGAAATCTGATGTCCATCGTCAGTGACCTAATGGTGGTCAACTATTGTGAGACTTGACGACATACTATCCGCCAGTTTGTCTCCTTCTTCCAGAATGCACACAGAGCAACTCTTGGGAACACAAAAAGAAAGGATAGGGGAAGAATCGTAACACGGAGACACCTAACTTTGGACAAAAGTTCTCTGTCAGCTGAAGAGCTCCAGTCTGCCCACACCGTACTGGTTTAATAGGTCACCAGCATTCCTGTAATCCGACGGCACCCTTCATAGTGTTCCTTTGTAAAGCTAAGTCATGATTTTGATATTAACATTAGCTTTTGTCTGGTAAACATCGTATTGTTTTCTGAACTGAAGTTGTATTTGGGAAACATTAAAAATTCATTTGTTTCAAATTTTTATGAGTCACTAACAGAACCATCTTGGCACCATTGTAGGTCTCCAGGCAAATCAATGCACAGGGCCCTATAAAATTTATTAACAGCAACCCGCTGCATACATAGATCAGAATTCGGTTCGTAGACACACGAGGCCCGGGGTAACTACTTTAAGACGACAGTGGTTACTAGCATATGCTACAATACGCATACCCTATTACCGTGAATATATCATGATGCTTATAATATACTTGTACCATAAATATACTGAGTAATCTTCAATCGGTTTACATTGCTCGCAAAAGTCAGAAAATTAAGATTAGCCATTGCTTCCAGTGATATTAAATTAACTTTATTTGATAGCTCGACATTTTCCTTCGGCAGTTAGAGTCAAATGGATTAATTTAAAGAATGGTCTGTACTTAGTTAAGTAGAAATAATAGATTATATCATTTTCTCGATTCGGTAATCAAAGTTAGTGTTGTTAAGGCCGATATTAAAAGAATGTATACGTGTGTGTATATATGTGTATGTGTGTGTATTATGTATGCATGTATATATATATATATATATATATATATATATATATATAATATATATATATATATATATACGTATATATATATATATAGACGTGTATATATATATGTATGTATATACATATATATATATATGTATGTATATATATATGTATGTATATATATATATATATATATATATATATAATATATATATGTATGTGTGTATATATATATAAGTATATATATGTATATATATATATATATATATATATATATATATATATACATACGTATATATATATATATATACGAATATATAAATGCACGTATATATATGCATATATATATATATTTGTGTATATATATATGTGTGTGTGTGTATATATGTATATATATATATATACTTCTATATATGTGTGTGCGTATATATATACGTATATATGTGTATATATACGTATATATATATAAGTATGTATATATATATACACGTATATATATTATATAAGTATACATGTATATTCTATGATTTTAGCGTTTTCTCTAATGAAGAGATTCTTCTTGTTCTGATGAATCAAAGTGTCAGGAATATGTCCTTTGGATCATGCTATATATACTTTGTTTTCACACAATGTTTCGCCGAATTAATTTCTTTCCTCGTCTAAGTTAATACATCCTTGTCATGTGCCTGTATCAAAGAAACTGTAGTAGAGCCACGAAGTTTAAAGAGCTTGTCTTAAGTTACTCAATCTCAGGAATATAACTAAATCATACTTTACCTACCGATAAGCAAATTGAGAGTGTAATCTTAATGAAGTAATGAACTCATTAAGGTTAATAATAAATTCTGTCAGAAACAACATCATAGTACTCAAATACTTCTGGAATTCTTGCTCGGCTTAATAATTATTATGGTAAGTTATCATGAAACAGTTGTTTTATTGATTCATTTCTTTGCAACCATCGATGATGTGGACAATAAGTTCTTGTTAATTAATGTTTGAACCGCGACTGAGAAGTGTATTTCGATTTCTAAATAACTTTATTTTCTCAATACGGTATTCTTAATTATTATTATTATTAGGCGCACGAGTGGCTGTGTGGTAAGTAACTTGCTTACCAACCACATGGTTCCGGGTTCATTCCTACTGCGTGGTACCTTCGGCAAGCCTTGTGAGTGGATTTGGTAGACGGAAACTGAAAGAATCCCGTCGTATATATGTATTTGTGTGTGTGTATATATATAATATATATGTGTGTGTGTGTGTGTGTGTGTGTGTGTGGTGTGTCTGTGTATGTGTTTGTGTGTCTGTGTTTGTCCCCCCAACATCGCTTGACAACCGATACTGGTGTGTTTACGTCCCCGTAACTTAGCGATTCGGCAAAAGAGACCGACAGAATAAGTACTAGGCTTACAAAGAATAAGTCCTGTGGTCGATTTGCTCGACTAAAGGCGATGCTCCAGCATGGCCACAATCAAATGACTGAAACAAGAAAAATATTATTATTATTATTTATTTTTTCTTTCAAATTTGCTTCCATTTCTTGCCGAGTGTCTTCCCGACATTATTATTATTATCATTACTTTTTTTTTTCTTCTTTCAAATTTGCTTACATTTCTTGCCGAGTGTCTTCCCGACTCCTAGGGCAAACTCAGTAGTTCGTTCATTTTTTTTTTTTTTTTTTTTTTAAGTTAAATTAAAATACATGAGCAGCAACAGTTCTCACATCGACAATGCTCTTCTCAATACGTGTGATGTACCAGTTAAGACAATCTTTTGCACTTCTGCAGGAATGGTAAGCCAGGGATCATTCTCATATAATTTTCGGTTCCCTTCTTGATCGTTCCTAGTGCTCCTACGATCACTGGTATTGTAACCGCCTTGAGATGCCACATTTTTCAATTTCAATGAGTAGGTCTTTATATTTTCTGAGCTTGTCAACTCTTTCGCTGAGATATTATGATCACAGGGGATGCTCATGTCGATCAATAAGCAAACTTATTGTTTTGGTCTTTCACATTATTATTATTATTATTATTATTATTGAGTGAGCGAGCAGAGCATGCCATCAAAGTGACACTGGGGTAAAATATACGAAGCCCAGTATACCCATCATGACTACCCATCTGATAAGGTACACCAGGCACATGCATCACAACCATTGTGCGCGACATGGTGATCTCATATCAAGATAAACAGCACATTACCTTCAGGTGGGGCCCAGTTAGATTTTCTTCAGATCGAGTAACCCATCCCGCTCAAAAGGTCCCTGAATAAGGGTTGTTTAAGGATGTTGAATGAAACACCCATGTTTCCAGAGGTGAATCATTGAAACCCCAAAGAATCCCTCTCAACACATGGCTATGATGCTCCCCCACTACTTCTGTTCGTGATCAGAGATGCACATATCGTCAGCCACTAAAGGACATGCTCAACTGGTTAAGGTCAAACAACTGACAAGCAAATCTGTGGTATTAGCAGAATATTTGCTGTAGCCCATCTTTTATACCAAGACAAAACAATGTACATGATAACACTTCCAATCAGTTAAGATCAGAAGCCATGAGAGCCACTGCTGGTACTATTATTTTATATTATTATTATTATTATTATTATTATTGAGTGAGAGAGCAGTTCATGCCATCAAAGTGACACGGGGTAAAATATACGAAGCCCATATACCCATCATGACTACCCGTCTGATAAGGGTACACCAGCACATGCATACAACCATATGTGCGCGACATGGTGATCTCATTTCAAGATAAACAGCACATGACCTTGCAGGTGGGGCCCAATTAGAATTTTCTTCAGGTTGAGTAGCCCTATTATTATTATTATTATTATTATTATTATTATTATTATTATTATTATTATTATTATTGCCTTTGCACAGCTTCTAACGCTGGAGATGTACTACAGTGTCAGCTGTTCACTGCCAGTGAACTAATGTAACACCTCTTATTTTTCGAGCACCTTCCAGAGTATACGAGCGGTTCCAAGCAGTGCTGTTTTCTGCAAGTGCTCCACCCTTTTTGCAGCCCCTATTTGTTCCACATACTTCTCGAGATTTTTTTCTCAGTGTTCCAAGGGCTCCGACAATTATTGTTATTTCTACTACCTATTTCATCGACTGCTTAACTTCCCAAGCTAACACGTCATATCTCTCGACTTTTCTCTCTTCCTTATCGCATACCTTGTTGTCAGCTTGGCATGCTATATTTATGATTCAGCATAGTTTTTTTCTTTCTCAATTAAGACTATGTCTGGCTTCCTATATCATTATTATTATCATTATTATTATTATTATTATTATTATTACTATTATTATTATTATTATTAATATTATTATTATTATTATTATTATTATTATTATTATTATTATTATTATTATTATTTTAACGTTATCTTTGGTGTAAAGTTTCAGTTGGGAAGATATAATGAATCGCTGTAATTTTTGCTAAATATTTGGTCTTCGTTCTCGTTAATAATGTATTTCCAGAAACGGAAAATATATGTTACGGATGAAAGATTGCGAATCGTCTTCGCCAGACAGTAAGTTACGGGTAAGTAACTAAATCAAGCATTTTAAGAATACACACCAGAGAAAGATAGAATGGACTAAACAGAACAGGAAGAGACACGCAGGGTGGAGAGTTGCTGAAGAGGTCACAGGACGTGTGACGAAAGATTTAAGACAAAGGACAGTAAAATAAGAGTAATAATAAATATGAAATGAAGAACGAGTATACAGGGCGTATTTATTTGGGAAAATAAAATAACCATCCCGAAATATAATATTTTAAGAAGACGATGCCACAACTCATCCATAGTTTTCTTTGAGTTTAAAAACAATATTCCATCAGTACTGAGTGCAGAATCAGAATAATTACCTTGAACTATTCCACCCGAGGCTCTAACAGCTTTGCTAAACGGTTGTCTTGTGTAGAGCTCCTTGACGTTTGATTCCCTTGCAGAAGGAAAAAAAATGAAATGATGACAGCGCAATTTGAAACCCTGACATATGTCTTCATTCAACTATTTATCAACACAGCCATGTCTTTTCCATTTTAATTTTTATGTATGCATGCATTATTGGCTAATGTAAATTAATGTCCAAATTATTCACACTTTTGCGTCTGCTATTCATGTCACTTTAGGCTAACAATTAAAATATTAATTTATTCAATAAATTCAGATTTGATTAGCTCAAAGCCGTTGTAATCTGTAAAAAAGCATTTGAAAAATCTTTTGTTTTCGAAGAACGAAGAAAAAGAAAAAAGAATATTATAAGTTTCAAGTAGGTGCAGCTAGAAACATTTCCAGAATGATAATCTATTAGTTTCTAACACAACGTCTCGAGTGTCTTAGTTTACGCTCGTCATCAGATACCATGTTATGTATACCTACCTAACTACATACATACATACGTACATGCATGCATACATACATACATACATACATACATACATACATACATATGTATATATATATATATATGTATATATATATATATATATATATACTCTTTTACTCTTTTATTTGTTTCAGTTATTTGACTGCGGCCATGCTAGAGTACTGCCTTTAGTCGAGCAAATCGACCCCGGGACTTATTCTTTGTAAGCCTAGTACTTATTCTATCGATCTCTTTTGCCGAACCGCTACGTTACAGGGATATAAACACACCAGCATCGGTTGTCAAGCGATGTTGGGGGGACAAACACAGGCACACAAACATACACACAGACACACAAACATATATACACACATACATACATATATATACATATATACGACGGGCTTCTTTCAGTTTCCGTCTATCAAATCTACTCACAAGGCTTTGGTCGGCCCGAGGCTATAGTAGAAGACACTTGCCTAAGGCGCCACGCAGTGAGACTGAACCCAGAAGCATGTAGTTGGTATGCAAGCCACTTACCACACAGCCATATATATATATATATATATATATATATATATATGCGCAGGAGTGGCTGCGTTGTAATGAGTTTGCTTCCCAACTACATGATTCCGGGTTCAGTCCCACTGCATGGCATCTTGAGCAAGTGTCTTTTACTGTAGCTTAGCGCCGACCAAAGCCTCGTGAGTGGATTTGGTAGACGGAAACTACAAGAAGCCCGTCGTATATAATTATACATTCGCTTGCTTTCTTCCAAGGAGTCTAGTGCTCTTAGCTTCGATTTTCTTGGGGTAGGCCAGATTGGAGCGATCTCGAGTGTAACCGGCTGAAACTGCAGAGATGATCTGTAACTCAACCGAGGATAGGAAGCTCCAAATAGCCCATCCTTGTTTTTTCCTCTCCTTTTTGTATCGTCTAACTGTCCCTATATTTTGTTATCGCCTGTTACGTTCCTGTTCCATTTTTGTTTTGTTTTTTATATATACGAAAACAATTGCAGCGTGGAAGGTATTTATAAGCCATTAAAAAACACACAAAAACCGTTAGATTCACTTCAACATTTAAATTTAATTTGCCAAAATATTTTCTTCGCTTTGAGACCGCGACCTGTTCACTGACAAAATTCCGTGCAGCACAGAATATTGTCAGTGAACAGGTCGCGGTCTCAAAGTGACATAAATTATTTATATATATGTGGTGGGGGTGTATGTAATACTATACATGTATCTTTACATATATATATATATATATATATATATATATATATTGAGGTTATAAGAGATAATGGTGTCATTGAGACCCAAATGTGTCAGGTAATGCTGAATAAGTGCTATAGACAGACCATAGTTAAGTTCAAGATTCGGTAATATTGCGAATAAAGGGTTCATCGTTGGTTCTATGTCAGCATGTGTATATAAGAATTTTTTGCGTAATAAGATAAAAAAACCAAGGCTGTATAGTTATTAGAGCATTTATAGATAGCAGGTCTTACAGCTGTTTCTAGGATACAGCCTTGGTTTTTTTTATCTTATTACGCAAAACATATATATACACTTATTTGTGCAATGTTACCAATGTCTTCATGTGGAACGAATATCCACAATTTTCACTTTAAAATGCTGATAATTGCCTCCATTTTGGATAAGAAAACAAGGTTACACAAGACTGTGGGACTTATCGCTGTTTGATGCAAATATATATATGCGATTGAGATTTAACTTCAAACAGTTTAATACGTGTGAAATCGTGCAACTCTCGTCCACTCTGTGATGGATATTTATTTACCAGATCAATTTAAACATCCTTGTAAAGCTGGGGAGCCATGACAGAATGAGAAAGGTATATAATATTTCTTATATAAGAAAAAAAAACTAAAAAGAAGTAACGAAAGAAAGTAAAACAGATAAAGCACAGTTATATGCTTCTGTTGTTAATTAGCTTAATTAGTTTAAGTATCAATCGATTTGGGGGGTTATTTCAATACTTATTTTGAATAATATTGAACTATATTGAGATGTAGCTAGCTCTGTTAATTGATTTCTCAGCTAAAGCTATAACCATTGCTTCTTTTAATTTCCATGATATCATTTGTGGTTCTTTGTTCTGTAAGGTTATCATTTTCTAGAATATGATTTCCTTGTTTACATTGTACATGCTCTGTCATCCCTGATTTTTTTGTTTCTCATCTGAATAGAATGAATAGAATGGTCGACGTTCTGCGATTCTAATATTTTGGAGTTCGTTCTGTCACAAAAGAACAGGATTTTATATATGCTTTCACCTTACTTTTGTGCGTTGAACTGCTACAACTTGGAATGGCGAGTGAAGTTTTCTTTCTGTGTATTGTATTTGTTTCCATTGGAGTTTATAAAATTCAGTAAATCTCTGTTATTTTCCTGCTGTTGTTAATAGGAGCTATCCATATGTCTGAGCCAAGCTAAAGGATTTATCTTAGCCGTTTGGGCAAACACTTTCTCATAGATATTAGATATAAGTAGCAATAATAAATCCCCATGGCTGTCCTTTCTGATACATCTCTGATAAAAATTAACCGTTATTAACATTTCCATTCTGCTGTCAAATACTAACTTTAATTCTTCTTTATGAAGTTTGTCATTTTCGATATTGTTCTGGTCAAGTTTCGTTAGTTGAGTAGATTTAATCTCATCAAGTCTTATCGTCTGACAGGACCTGATAGACATGTCCAGGATCAGTTCCACGTAGTATACAAATATCTTAATATATATTTAAGTTAGAGGTAGCATAATTCGTGTAGTATACCAAGAAACTGCTTAATTAATCAAAATTACGTAATGAAACAAAAAAAAAAATGAGTTAGCATTGACGATAATTCTTGTCACGAAAAACAAAGCAGACAACTTTAAAACCAAATTGATTAAAGAGTGACGAGAAATTTTAATATAGTTTGTCAGTCTTGTCAATAATCATATGAAAAATGGAGGCGACGAGCTGGTAGAATCGTTAAAACGCCGGGCAAAACACTTAGCGGCTCTTCGTCCATCTTTACATTCTGAGTTCAAATTCTGCCAAGGTCGACTTTGCCTTTTATCCTTCCGGGGTCGATAATATAAGTACCAGTTGAGTACTGGGGGCGATTTAATCGACATAACCCCTCCCTCAAAACTGCTGGCCTAGTGCCAAACTTTGAAACCAATAATTACATGAAAACTAGATTCCCTAGAAACAGACCATTGTTGGTTAGTTCTTTCTCTTTCCGCCAAAGAGGCAGCTACGAAATTTCGAATTCCTCTTCTCCCTGCGATCTGTGAGTATATCTCATCTCACGAACTTTATAATTGTAAAGCTATTTACCTATGACAGCATTTCCATAGCACGAACGTAGCATCATTCTCCTTTCTGTGCAGTAATATATATTTTACATCAACTATCTCCAGATTCATGGTTTTCTCTTCGGTAAGGTTTTCTCTTTACGGTAAGGACTTCCTTAAAATTTAATATGGAAATTAAAGTTAGATTTATTCAGGTGACTTTATTGAGGTCATTTTTTTATGAAGCTGTTTCTTAGTAGATTTTCTATGCTATAAATACTTCAATTTGTATTTTATCAATAGCTGAGCTCCAACCACCTGTATCTATATAAAGAAGTTTCAAAAATATAATAACCTGTGATACGAACAGTAAACATGCAATAAGTAATGAAGAGAAAGAGGTGCTTGAGGGACATCATAAGAATTGATGAGATGATTATAGTAGCAAATTGCGATGAAAAGACTTTTGACAGCCTAATCGACTAACCCTTTGAACAATAGATTAATCATCAAACTGGGTGGTAATGAAGCTGAAACGAAACATAATCAGCGCGTGTGCTTTTATTGTCAATACAACCTTCCCAAATTACAGAAATATTAATTTCAACACACAATTTCATATCAAAAATCTTACAAAACAAGTACAAAAGCAAGAATATTTCTTTAGTGGTAAATATCAAAATATTTTTCATGAATTTGTACCCCATAAATACGATGTAAACGGTGGGAATTGTCCTAATCATGAATTTTTGCTGCATAACGACAATAAAACATTGGGATCTATCTAGATCTATACTTTTAAATAGCAAAAATAATTTGTATTTTTTGCATAAAATGAAAAGAAAAATGAATATTTAAAACACCGTTTCATCTGGTATAAATGTTAATCTCCTTAGCCGAGATTTTCATAATGGATTAATCTATAATCGATGAATAGAAACAGAAGACAGCTTAAAAAGTGTTATCGTTTATAGTTTTATTTCTTTTTATTTGAATGGAACAATCATAGATTACATCAAACATTTAACAATCCAGAAGCGGCCCACAACGAAGCTAAAAAAAGTGAGGAGTATCTGTGAGAACAGTTGTATCAGTCAGTTGATAACTTTCATTCAAATATGGTTTCTTCTCTAACCGAATCTTCTCTCTCTCTCTCTCTCTCTCTCTCTCTCTCTCTCTCTCTCTCTCTCTCTCTCTCTCTCTCTCTCTCTGTCTCTCTCTCTCTCTCTCTCTCTCTTCTTACTTGTTTCAGTCATTTGACTGTGGCCATGCTGGAGCATGCCTTTAGTCGAGCAAATCGACCCCAGGACACACAAACATATGACACCACACACACCCACACACACACACCACACATATATATATATATATACATATATATATATACTACATACATACATATTATCTATATATATATATATATATATATATATATAGAAAGTGTCCTGTCGAAGGTTTATAATGGACGCAGGTTTGTGTGTCAAATAACCTAGCTTGAGGCGGTGGCCTCTTGGAGCTAATCAACGACAGCTTTAGTCTTATATTTATAAGACTGCCATATTATATGGCGATAACTATTAATTTCCAGTAACGCTGCCGTAATCTTCTTTAGAGAAGACTTAGTAATTTTAATATTTCTATTATATATATATATATATAGGATATATATATATATATATAATATATATATATATATATATATATATATATATGTGTGTGTGTTGTAAAAAATGAAGTTCGAAAATGCTGCTATATTATACAATTTTAATTTTTATATATACATTATAACATGTTTTCAGTTCCTGAATATATATATATATATATATATATATAGATAAAAATAAATATAAGAGAGTGGTCACTATATGGGCCACTCTAGCACCAGTTAATCCAAAAGGTTTCAACCGCGAAAATACATGTTTCCCATGAAAGTCAGTACGATTTTTAGCTCACACGGACAGGGCAAATAAAAAATAACAACAATACAGATTATTTTGGGACAATTGTTTCGCTATTAATGAATTAAATGTAATTTTAACTTACAAAAAAAATCCATTTGTAGCTCGTCAGCCAAAACTATCTGGATGAAATCCACTCAATCACACGCCAGATTTTACCATACGATAAATACGCGTGTGGTTCAATTGATTTTTATTTCTAAATGCTGTATTTGTTTTCCGTGAAAGTTTGGG
>NW_021825039.1:15000-16986 GCF_006345805.1 Octopus sinensis | reverse complement strand
GACATCATTCGACAGATTGACATGATGTCACTCATCAACATATCCAACCGCTGAGTCACAAATAAGCTGTCACTTCTTTCTTATTTCTTTATTGCCCACAAAGGGCTAAACATAGAGGGGACAAACAAGGACAGACAAAGGGATTAAGTCGATTAGATCGACCCCAGTGCTTACAGTGACCATCATAGTTGGTATTGTGTCACCTCGACTCAGGTACTCTTGAATCAGTCACATCTACATATTGTGAACACTATTCCAGGCCCCTCGTGAACCGTTATTTCCCGACGTCCCTCTGGGATCACCTCACTATTCATGGTTTTTTTCCCTGCAGTTCTAGACAGGAAAATATTCAAGACAAACGTGAATTGCTTTCTTCCGTCATCTCCTCGGCCTCGGAGACCCTATGAAGGACATAAGCACAACCCTTCTACTTCCATATTACATCAGTGAAAACGTAGATCAAAATTCTGCTTTGCCATGCCTTGAAGTCTCAACTCCTTGACGGAATCGTAGTGATGCCGTCGTAACATGTGCAATACCTTGGGCATTTTTAGTTTTGGTGGATCCCATCCCACTCGTGATCGGATCACAGTCAATTTTTTGCAGAAGAGAGAAAGTCTGATTGACAGAGGGAGAAAGAGAGAGAGAGAGAGAGAGAGGAGAGGAGAGGGGAGAGGAGAGAAGGAGAGAGGAGAGAGAGGAGAGAGAGAGAGAGAGAGAGAGAGAGAGAGAGAGAGAGAGAGAGAGAGAGAGAGAGAAAGAGAGAGAGAGATTTTAGTTACAGCCCTTCCCCGCCCCGAAAGGATGAAAAGCAAAGTATACGTCGGTGGAATTTTCTCAGAGAACCAAGACGATCACCAGAAAGCCAACTATGCCGACCCTCTAACAACTGCCAATGAGTCGCATTGACCTAAAGCATACAAAACAATGAATGTCATAGATGGAACACATTTGGTCAAAGACTTACTCAGTCAGGAGAGACCCGGGGTTAAACAACAAAAACAACATCGCTTCACTCTTTAAAAACAAAACAAAAAAATGGTCAATTATTCCACCGGTTCAATCGCCTATCCTATCTATTGCCAGATTATTGTAAAATGATTGAGTATTTCACAGAAACGTGTACCGTTAACGTAATCCTGAGACAATCAACATAACAACCTATGATAAATTAGTCCCTCTTTATTATTTTCTTTTTTCGTTTACTTGTTTTAGTCATTTGACTGTGGCCATGCTGGAGCACCGCCTTTAGTCGAGCAAATCAACCCCAGGATTAATTCTTTGTTAGCCCAGTACTTATTCTATCGGTTACTTTTACAAAACCGCTAAGTTACAGGGATATAAACACACCAGCATCGGTTGTCAAGCGATGTTGGGGAAACAAACACAGACACACAAACATATACACAAACACACACACACACACACATATATATATACATATATACCACGATCTTCTTTCAGTTTCCGTCTACCAAATCCACTCAGAAGGCTTTGGTCGGCCCGAAACTATAGTAGAAGACACTTGCCCAAGGTGCCACGCAGTGGGACTGAACCCGGAACCATGTGGTTCGTAAGCAACCCACTTACCACACAACCACTCCTACGCCTATTATTATTATTATTATTATTATTATTATTATTATTATTATTATTATTATTATTATTTAGTGAGAGAGCAGTTCATGCCATCAAAGTGACACTGGGGTAAAATATACGAAGCTCAATATACCCGTCATGACTACCCGTCTGATAAGGGTACACCAGGCACATGCATCACAACTATATGTGCGCGACATGGTGATCTCATATCAAGATAAACAGCACATGACCTTGCAGGTGGGGCCCAGTTAGAATTTTCTTCAGGTTGAGTAGCCCATCCCGCTTATTATTATTATTATTATTATTATTATTATTATATTATTATTATTATTATTATTATTCGACTTTGCCTTTCGGGGTCGATAAATTAAGTACTGGTGAAAC